>NW_015622147.1:600000-843975 GCF_000836295.1 Verruconis gallopava
AAAGTAGTTCTTCCAATACGTGCGTAAGGATTTCTGGCCTCCGACGTCCCCTGGGCGGCATCAGCACATCTCAGAAACCTTATCCAAAAGCAACGCACAGATGTTGAGCTGATAACTGCGGGATTTTTGTCAGCTCTTTTCAAGAGCGCCTATCGACATCACAGCCTATCTTACCCGTCGACCTTTATCGTCCGTATCTGGAACCCGAGCGTAGGGCTTATGTCGTCAATAGGCTCTCCCAGCAGTTTCTTCGTAATGGTTGTCTTGCCCGCCGAATCTAGACCACTTAAAAGTCACAGGTCAGTGAGGAACAGACGCGCTGACTTGTCTTTCCTGGGACGCGAACGCACAGCAGCAGAACACGCATCTCCTTGTCCTTCAGCCTAGCTTTCCGCAGGATTCGTAGCATCTTCCGGCACCGACGACAAAAAGAATCCGAAAGACGGTGAGAGTGCGTGGTGTCCTCGACGTGACGAATCTCGTGCTGTGTAGTTTTGTAGAGCGCTGATTGGCTGGTGGATTGTGCTTAGCGCTTTTCCGCTTTCTGACCGCGAGGCTGAGTGGAACCACTGTTGATGTCGAACAACAAGGCTGCCAGAGAGAAAACCTGTTGTAAGAGTACTCGGAATGCGTCTTGGTGTTCTTGGGTCTTGAGAGCAACGGTCAAAGGCTTTGAGCCCTTTCACTGTGGTCAACTTCTCCTGATAGCATTTCCCCATCAGACCTGAGATCGCGATAACATTGTCGCAAGAGATGGCTGGGAAAAGGATGGCTATTTCGTTAGACCAGAATTCGGTGATATTTGTCTAATTAAATGGGTTGTTCCTAATATGACAATAGCCCCCATAGTTCGACAAGCTACCTCAATATCCCCTCAGCGGAAAGCAATCCATTCACCCTTTCGTCATCCACAAATGAGTAGCATTTATCAAATCATTCAGCTGAATTTATCGGTGGCCACCCTTAGCCAACGGTTCTGCGCGGCGCCGTAGGTAACCGAGCACGTTCTTTTTGTCGTCGAGCAATCACTCCGTCTTTCGTGGCCAACATTTCAACATCTGCAAGGTGTCCAAATCCAGTTGAGTCGTACTGTGAATTTTCAAATCGGGACGTCTCTACATGTCTCGGGATCACAGATGGGAAACGTGCCGTACATAAGATTGACGAAATGATTTCAAGCTACATCCCGATACACCTTCGCTTCAGCAGCGGCGAGTCAAGCGAACTATCTCCTCACAATGTCAACAAAGAGGCGAGCAGCGACAGTGTGGATGGCCATGTATCCATCAACAATGGGAGTCACAGTAGAGATTTCAAGGAGATACCAGATATCAACGACGAGTCTCACGTGAAAACAAGGTTCATGGAGAAAGAGGGCCATAAGCATGTTGCCGCGCCCTCTGATGCAAAATCAGCAGGTAGAACGTCTCGTGGCGAAAAAGAATCAGGCAACGCTGAGAAATGTTCGAAAACATCTACTGAGGAGAAAATCACATCGGCCCAGACAAGAATTCAATTCAAGCTACTTTCGGAGCCTTTGGACCCACGAAGTTCTCCTCGTCTTCCAATCTCAAACACGAGGCTAGTGTTGGCGCGTTCTATTACGGCCAAGTAAGTCATCCAAAGCCACCGGCTACACACTTTATGCTAATTTAGACAGCTCAACGGTCAGACGACGTGACAATTCCAAAGGCAACATGACCGACATAAGGCCGGCCTCTCGAGAAGATTTTCCCGGAAGCAAACTAAATCAACGTTCAGCAAATGAAGATTTGATGAACAAAAAGACGGCTGGAAGCCATTTTGAGCTAAATTCAAGTAAAATTCCGAACACTAAATCCATTATCCGGCTCAAACCACTTCAGCCTCCGGAAACGAGTCGGCCTTTTCACATTCGCTCAGTTGTAGCTCACAAAAATGAGGGCACGACATCGTCACGTAATGAATACATCAGGGCATACAAGAAGTACTATATTTTGAAAGAGTCAAAGATCTATCAAGCACCGCAAATGAGGAAACCGGGCGGTTGGTTGACACGTGCAGAGCGTAAGGCCATTTCGCGAACTCTTGTTGACTTCCAAAGCCTCGGAGGAGCGACCGAAGTACCCTACAATGATCGCGGATGGGCAATAAGTCCTGATATAGATTGGAATTCCCCTAATCAGCTTCTAGATTGGGAAGGCAAAATCCTTCCACCTCCAGTAGAGTGGGACGGGCGTCGGCCGTGTGAGCGCGACAACTGGTGCGACTTCATCTTCGAGTACATACGCGAGAGCCAGCCTTGGTTCGTGAAGAGTGGTGGGGAGGCAAAGTATGAATCTTGCTGCGTCGTAGACACCAACCGAGAACTTTTTAGAGCCAGTGAGAACGGCGAGATCGCACCGCGAGATTGGATTGTGGAGACTGTTGAGAATCAGCCACTGCAGTCTTTCTGGAGGTTCTTTTTTAAGATCCCTCCGGCACCAATTGATCTTGAGGATGTGGGAGACGACCCATTCTGGCTTCGCTACGTCCACGGGTCAAGCATGTTATTGCCGTACGATCACGGCGACTTCCTCTGCGAGCCAGTCACTGATAGTGGAGAGACAACAGAGGAACAGGAGGCTTATCGTTTGTGGATGCGTTCAAAGAAGCAAACATCGAATTTGCTGATCATTGAATTCTTGGGAAAACGACGTGAAGAAGGTGGAGAACGGCGATATCTGCAACGAAAACAGAAACTCGTTCGTCGCAAAGCCGAGAGAAAGCTAAAGATCGTACCTCCACCGAATTCCAATCGTCCCAAGGTTAAGATATATCTCCGGCCTGTGAATATCAAAACCGATAGCCAAGGAGTGTATGACATCTACGAACATTACGCTAACAACACAGCATATGCGTCTGAGCTGCGAGCTCCTGAGCTGAAGGAGATGATTGGACGCTTGCACAAAATAGAGGCCACAGCACTTCCGATGATTGTGGCCATCGAGGGCTCCAAGCTTTCAAAGCAGAGAGATCCCATGAGCTACAGGTGCGTTGAAAAGATACTCGGCTTTGCCTTTGCGAATGAGGATGCAGGTTGTCGCACGCAAATGAGCCATGTCGTGAACTTGGAGACATACGTTCACAAGGACTACCAAAAGAAAGGGATCGGCAAGACTCTTCTTGATCGCATGTTGTACTTACTTGACCCACTCTACCACTGCGTCAGCGATGTGCCCTGGGAACCTCCCACTGACAAACCAGAGTTTTGCACTCCAGGAGGCGGACGGGTCGTTGGCACCTTGCGGATTGTGCTGTACTACGGTGTAGACGAGCGCGCCCGTTGTGTCTGGATCAGGGAATGGTTGAGCCGATACGAATTCCAAATGGAGGCAGACTTTAGTAGATGTGGGATGAAGCTGAATCAATGGTATTTACCCACCTTTTCAACAGAATTGATCATAGCTGACCCATGTCAGGACGCGTCAAGCCATCTTCCAACGTCAGACTGGGCACCTGCTCGATCCGAAAGCCGTCGTGCGATCATTTCTATGAGATTTAGAGGAATGTCACGCATGTGATTCAACTAGAATGAAGAATGAAAACATAGCAGGCAAACGTGGCCTCAAGCTAGAATGTTCTTCACTGGACACGGCTCGCCAGATGCACATGTTTACCACTATAAATGCAAGAATGTCGTAAATAGAGAAGCATACCTAAAATGTAGCATAAGGTCCGGTTCTCTCTGAAGGTGCTCCAAAAAGGTCTCAAGATAATCCAATACGAGCCATGCCGTGCGAAATGATCCATGCACCAACAGCAAAGAATAGCATCCAACAGATCCAGCCGTGTTAATTAGTCTCGATTATCAGATAAATGTTTGAAGTCTATTGTAAGGAGGAGTTCTGCAAATCTAGCTCCATACTTCCATCTGCCCGGCCCCCGTGTCCAAGTTCATGCAATCCATCTTTCTACGCTTCCTTCTTCCTGGCAAGCACCCACAGGAAATTCGCGTCCACCACGTCCCTGACCACGTCGCTCTCCAGAAGCTCCAGCCCAGACTCCTCCAACATCTTCTTCGTTCTCTCCGCACCCCACGCGGACCAGTACATCCAACCGCCCTCAGACAGCCAGTTTTCGTTCACGAGTCCCTCCAGTTCCTCCTCGGAAAAGTTGGCGAGGAGGTAGCCACCGGGCTGGAGCCATTTGGCAATCTTCCCGAGCAGCTGCGACTGTTCGTCGCGCGGAAGGTGGATGATCGAGTACATGCCCACGACGGCCAGCAGGGACGAAGCGGGGATGTCAAGGGCAAACATGTCGCCTTCCATCGCAGTGATGCGGTCCTTGTGCTCCGCGAGATTGTCCTGGAGAAGCTGCAGCTGACGCGCGGAGAGGTCGTTGGCCATGTATTGGACCGTGGGTGCGAACTCCAGAATAGCCTTTCCAGTTGGGACTCCAGCCCCAGCACCGAGCTCCAAGATTCTCGCCTCCTCACCCTCTGGGATTCGTAGCCTGTCGAACAGCTTCTTGAGCCAGGGTATTCGTATGTGGCTATGTGGTTCTGTCCATTTGTTGTACTCGATGGCTATATCGTTGTATGAGGCAGCGAGACGCGCCTTCAGATCCTCTGGAGGCCTGTACGAAGACTCTGAGCCCTTGGACATGATGATTTTCAGTCATTTAGAGCTAAAGCTATGCAGAGACAATGTCTTCGCTATATACATTACATTCTCCGGTGTTCCAATCCGGCAGGTCGGTGACGAGAATTACGTAAGCTCAGGCGGGCTGTTTTTCAAGGCATTTTGTTCGATATTTGCGCCAGTCAATGATGATTATACTGATAAAGAGATACTTTTGTCTGTAATGCTTGCTAACCCATCCATCCTGGCCGTTCGTTGCATCTCCGAAGCGGCAGCGCAATTTTCGCCCTTCAGGATCTGCGTAGAATAGACAGCCTGGCGGGGCCTTCGGCGTAGGATCTTGTGAACACGAGTTTTGCGAGAAGGATGCAAGCGTTCTTCAAGACTAGAGGCTATTCGCGTTATGGACATCATCTGCAGAGGAGAATCCTTAATTCGAAAAAGGCGAAAATTTTCGAAAATGATTCACGTCATAACTTATGTGTGGAGAGGTCATCAAAAACATTCTCCGTCGGCCCTTGCGCTTGACGGCTCTTGCTGTAGAACTACCTTGCCAGCAACATGGAGAACAAAGAGACGCAAGAGAAAATCGCAAACGAACCCGTTGCGACGTTACCAATAATGTTAAGCGAATATGGCGAAAGTAATCTTTGGGGCACCTTTTGTGGTCCTTGGCCTTGGCTGTCCTCTCGGTCGCGTTTCACGGCAATGCTCTGCGTCGAATCTGCCGTCGTCTTGCAACGTCCTGGGATAGCTGAGCAGCAGAACGCACCACGCGCTCATCAGAGCGACGTTACATTATAACTCGATTAGAGCTTGTTCCGCCTCTCGGGCATCAATTCCCCGGACATTCACCCTGGAGATCGTGGGGCGCGAGAGCGCCAAGCAGAGTGGGCTTCCTCTTGATTCGATCTCCGCACCTTGAAGTGATGACAGTGGCGGGGAATGCAACCGTCTCGAGGGTCGTCTACTTGTAGTATTTGCCCCATGATGCCTGATGCTCTTGCTCAATGGCAGGATGTGCGTCATTCTTAAGAACATGGACGCACTTCCTTTCATCCGTTTTCCCTTTTCAATCCCAGGACGTTGCCTTCCTTCAACTATCTTGAAGAGAGGTTCTGGAAGCGGTCTGAGCCAGCCTTTTGGGATCTGCAGATCCTTGCCACGGGGACAGCTATCGCATCAAGCCTACAAAGCCCGCGGGGTTCAGCGTGGGAATCATGGCCACGTTAAGCTTTGAGGACAAGTCCGAGATTGGGCATGCTGAGAACGCATTGTCCGAGCCGACGACCACGAAGTCGGCCTCAGCGACGATGGAGCCGCCAGATCTCGTGAAGGCAATGTCGCAAGAAGAGCGAATCGCGTTCGAGAAGCATCTCGTGCGAAAGATCGACATAAGGCTTCTACCTGCCGTGGTCATCATGTACATCATGAACTACCTGGACCGAAACAACATTGCTGCGGCGCGTATTGCTGGACCGAATGGCAAAGGCTTGCAGGACGAGCTTGGCATTACCAACACGCAGTGGCAGTTGTGTGTTAGCATTTTGTTCGTCGGCTACATCTTGATGCAGGTTCCCTCGAACTTGGTCTTGAACAAGATCGGCATGCCGGCACTCTACCTGCCGACGGTGATGATCGTTTGGGGAGTGATTTCTGGTGCAACTGGTGCAATCCATAGCTTTGGAGCTCTTGTAGCGATTCGATTCCTTCTCGGCTTCGTCGAGGCGGCCTACTTTGTGAGTGTCCTTACTTCCTGACGAGGACCTTGGCTAAACCTCATAGCCCGGAGTCCTTTTCTTCCTCTCGTCCTGGTACACGCGAAAGGAGCTGGCATTACGCACCGCTTTGATGTACTCGGGATCGTTGATTTCTGGCGCTTTCTCCGGTTTGATCACGGCCGGGATCACGAAAGGGCTTACGAACGCGCGTGGCCTGCGAGCCTGGTACGTTCATCGTTTTTCCGTTCCTTCACTTTAACTAAGTCTTCTCTAGGCGCTGGATGTTCATAATCGAAGGATCCATCACGGTTTTCATCGCCTTCGGCTGCTTTTTCATTCTTCCCAACTTTCCTCGAACTACCTCATGGCTGTCCGAACAAGAGCGACAGCTGGCCGTCTGGCGACTCCAAGAGGACATAGGGGAGGATGATTGGGTCTCGTCCGCGGACCAAGGACTCTGGCATGGCTTCAAACTTGCATTCTCTGACATCAAGACCTACATTCTCATGATATTACTTCTTGGCGTCGTTTCGGCCGCATCCGTCACGAATTTTTTTCCCTCCGTCGTGAGCACCCTTGGCTACGACAACATCAAGACTCTCTTGCTGACGGTACCACCGTACGCCCTTGGCGTCATAACTGCAATGCTCAATGCGTGGCATGCAGACAAGACTGGCGAAAGATACTTCCACGTCACACTCCCGATGTATCTTGCGATCGTGGCATTCATCATTGCCGCTGTGACGACCGCAACTGCTCCGCGATATGTGGCCATGATGCTCATGATTCCGGGCATCTACACTGGCTACGTAGTCGCTCTCGCCTGGATCAGCAATAGCATTCCTCGTCCACCAGACAAGCGAGCTGCAGCACTTGCCGGCATCAACGCCGTCAGCAATGCAGCGCAGATCTACGCAAGTTTCATGTATTACGACGCTCCTCGATACAGTAAGTACGTCGTTATACCACTATTTCGCCAGCTAACCGCTACGAAGTCACACCTATGATTGTGAATTGTGTCACCATGGCGTTATCGATCGTTATGGCCACGTTACTACGGTTCATTCTTGTCCGTCTGAATAGAAAACTCGATCGTGGTGAATACGTTGAAGGAGCTGTCAACGCTGGCAGCGCTATACCAGAGGAGGCAGCAAGCAAGGGCTTTAGATTCTTGGTCTAGCACAATCTTTTGTCAACTAACAATGAATCCGTCAATCGACGCGAAAGCTTTCAAAAGTGCTTACGTTGGCCTTGTGTCATCTTTCCATGGAGATAAAGACGTATAATAGCCAGTGCTATTGTGACCAACGATGTTCATGACGGGACTGCACGTCTCACACAGGCAATTCCTACCCTTGAACTTTGGGAATCAAACAATCATATGATACTTTTCCTTTGCAGACCGGAAAATAGAACAGGCTACATGCGATTCAAACAAGTAGCCTTTGCTTTGTGGTTAAGGCAAGTGTATGACGGCACTATCTCTAACCATATATTCTACTCTGAGACCATGCGAGCGCCGAATTGAAAGCATGGATTTTCAGATCGTTCCAGGCAGGTACAATGTGTCTAAGGAGAGCTTAGTCAGTGTGTCTAGCCCTATTTCAATGTCTACACTGAGCGGGGAATCGCTGCGAAAAAGATTGCGGTCTTGTGGCCGGTCCCAGTCCGTGCTGTCAGCATGCTTGATCAAAGTCGCTCTGCCAAGTACCGACGGCGATTGAGAGGATCCTCGAGTGATCACTGCGGCGGCAGTCGAGTTCCAAAACTGACATATTGTGTCGCCTGGTTTGGCGTTCGACGAAACTAAGCCTAAAGTGATGTTTGACCCTATGAACAAACGAGGCGATGCCTGTTCTGAGCCGTCGAGAGGAAGAATACGACGCATTCGATGATCCGCGGACGCGCCAAGCAATATCGAGAGCCTTTCGTTTAGTACTAGAGCTTCCGTCCTCTCGATCTTATCTCGATAAAACTGCTCAACTTCAGTAAACCAATTATCGGAGACCTGTGGTCTAGCAAGATAGTCTACATAAAAGGGCCCAAGCTGTTGTACAACGGTAGTGCATGCACAAGTGAGAGCAATCTTCTCTGCTGCTGGTGCAGATGTAGCATCTAGCAGCCACGTATCCTCTTCTTCGGGGGAAGACTGGACCCAAGCTGATTTTGTAGCGTACTTGTTGCCGCGAAATAAGTCTTTCATGCGATTGACCAAGTTGCGTAGTGGATCTAGGATGAGGGAAGTGAACAGCAAACCCTCTCCGCCGCCACCCTCCGCGCAAAGAACCATCCGATCGTCTCCACATAAATCGTACGACCAGGTATCTGGATCTGCTAGCAGTCCCGGAAAGGGTCTCTTGTTCGGCACTCGCACCTCTTTTCGAACTAGAAGTTGGCGAACTAGCGCGGCTAAGGAAAGGGCATGAATTTTGCGACCCGAGTGTTCGATGGAGTTGTTGTTACTGTAGAAGAGCATAAAATCCCGATACACTTCTCTTACCGTGTGGTTGTAATCGATGTCGAAGCAATCTTCTCGGCAGTCAGATGCCATTCCAGCAAAGGAAAATAGCTTGTCGAGCTTGTTGGAACAAAACGAGTCCCTAAAATTCCACAGAAGATTGTCCAAATGGAACTGCTCTTGATCCTCGAATCTAGAATGCCTCATGTCGTCCAATCGCAAGATCCCAGTTGTCAAAGGGCCTGGGCTCTTGTCGTTGAAGAGTCTGTAGAGCAGCATAAGATGATCCCACGGTATTGATTTGTGTTCTGCGTAGAAAACGTCAATGTCCTGCGCGAGGCCAACCTCCTGCACAATCCAGCATCGTCTCCAATACTCTTCAAGGGTGATTGTATTGAGCCAGTAGAGAGTGCTAGCACCATAACTCTGAGCGTTTTCAAGAGCCCAACTTGTATTCCACGTTACAGGATCGGACGCCTGGATCCAACGAGGCGGTGTATGGCTACCAACAGAAACAAAAACCCGTCGTGCCCGCCTATATATAAAGCCCATCAAAGCAACTTGAGTATTTTTCTCGTGCAGATCTATTTGATTAATGGAAACTGAGTCCACCCAGAATACTCTTTGCTCGTACGGGTGACGCATGTTGTGCAGTGCTTCCCAAAGGTTTTCTGTCACCAGTGCTCTTTTGCGATTCAGGGTTATATCTTTGACTCGCCTCGCATCCCCCCAGTGGTAAGAAATGGCAATGTAGGAGGGATTGCTAGAGAATGAGGCCGTTTCGATGTGGGCCACAATAGGTGTCGCTCCAGACCCCGGCTCAACACGGATTAGTCGAATGCTAGCAGTCGGATCCTGTAATGCTGGTAGATCCGTGGATCTGAACGGCTCTCTGGGGTCATAGAAAAGGTAAAAGAAGAATCCGAAGACTAGAAGGACCAGGGAGCATGTCCATCTCGCCCTCCACAACTTTCGTCCTAATTCTTGAAGACACTGGAGTTGAAAGATGATGAGCTCCGCAGCGTGGGCCGATGCAGTTCCAGCCAATTCAGCGAGAGAAGCAAGGCTAAAAGCGCTACGAGAATCGGGTTGGGACGCGGGAGACGTTATCGGCAGCAACGGCGTTTGTTCACTGGCGGCCATGTTATCTTTGGCTCTGGGTCGAGGTTGATTGTGCAGAGGCAATGACATAGGCGACGTGCCACTACTTAGAGGATTGCAGATGAACCTTGCCCAGAATACCGAGCATTTGTAACGGGGACAAGTTCAGCCCAAAACACATACGCTGATCATGATTGGATTGCCACACACCGACAGACATTCCGTGATAGTGTAACGAGGTGCGGCCTCCATGGAACCCTGCAGGCAGCCAGCGCCTCATTTGGCTGTCGTGTCTTTTTATAGTAACAGTGAAAGCTGAGAATGCAGACTGATGTTAATATCGCGCAATTTGTCAAAGCGCTTCTCGTATTATCGCACGGACGGCCGGTGGTGTTCGTGGAATGCTGGTGCTCATGGCTGATTCACCAGTCAAAGCGCCCTAGATATTCTCTTGCACGATGGTAATTTCCACATGGCTCTTGACCGTGGGGGCTGAGGCTTGCGTTTGGCTTCCTTTCTATAAACGCTGTGCAGACACTGTTCGACGGATTTAACCTTGGCAATGTGCGAAGTCTTTTTTTCATCCTTTGTTTCCTAAGTGCCGTTATTTCCATGATCTCTGATGTGAATGTCTCGCACGAGCGAATCCTTCCGTTTTGCTCTCCTCAAGGGACTTGACAGCGCTGGATTTTTTTTTCTCTTTTTTCTTTTTTTTCTTATTTTTTTTCTTCTTCTTTTTTTTCTCTCTCTTAGAAATGGCTAACCTTCATGTTGGGTCAATTCCATGCATGATTCTCCGGTGTGCCAGATGTTCCATTCCACCCTCGCAAAACTCTCAGTTCTAGGTGATGCTCGCAACCGAAAAGCTTTATGCGCTACTTTGTCATAATATTCTCAAGAAAAATTTTGGTCTGGCCCAACGTGCAGTTTGGCCGCCGGTTGCGTCCAGATTGCATTCTGGATTGGTACGCTTCCGCCAATCTTAGAAAAGATTGGTCATTAACCAGTCCTTATAATCGGCTCTATAGCTTTTCTAACAGCTATAATTATATTTACAACTAGGATAACCATCAACTCTAAAGCGACCGCAGATATAGCACTAGCTATACTATTCATTTATAAGATCTCATTTAGAATATTGTAAAACATAATACAATAGCTTTGCACACTAGAAATTAACCACTATAATTGCAATATGTAGAACCAGCTATAGCAACTTTTACCAAGCAACTATAGATATTTATAAGTAAATATATATAACAAATAGTAGAAGAGATAAAATCCTATATATACCTAGGCTATCGCGCAAATCACACCGCGTGATATTAAAAATGCAGGCTGGAAATTCTATCTTCTCTTTAATATTATATTCGCCCTAAGTACACCTTTTAGTTACTTTTTCTTTCCAGAGGTCAGTCATGCGTCCTACTAATAATATCGAAAACGTCTTGCTAAGTGAATAAGTTAGATAAGTGGCAAAACTCTTGAGCAAATGGACTATGTTTTTGCCATTGGAAAATGTGATCAAGAAAATAGGAGCAGTACTCCTAGCCTTCGAATTCGACAACAAAATACTGAACACAGTTTAGGAGTAAGTAAATGGTGAGGGTCGCTAGCTCGTGGACAGAAACCATGGTGAAGAAACATACGCAGTAGAAGGAGAGAGCGGAGAGTTTTATTCCTCAAAAATGCTTTATCAAAGAACCAGGTTTATACACTGGTGTGCATCGGTTTATCATACTCAACCCGCATCCGGGCACAGCTATTCGGCGACGACGAACATCGCCATCGTCCACACACAACAGCGCATAAGCACGGTGTCGTGTTGACAGACATGCGAGAGGCCGTGTCGTGTGAGACAACTGGCAAAGTGCGATAAAATCTTCTGCGTCGTCTGGTGGAATAGCCATGTTTATTGGTAAAGCTTTCGCGACTTAAATCACTCGTGAACCCCGCGGCAGAGCTGATTGTGTGCAGAAAAACAGATCCGAGCGGCACAAAAGGTACCTCCTCACGCACCTGAATGGGATCGACGAGCTTGAGACGCAAATGCTGCAAGAATCACGATCTTCGAGCGGTTGAGCTGGCTTTGCCTTCGGCGACGCACGCCCAGACGAGGCCAGATCTTGAGCGTTGAGCCTGTTAATGTCTCTGGAAGCAGTTCGCGCACGATGACCCGGACACTCAAGCATCGACCGAACTTTATTGGTCTCAAGGCGCTGCGTCGCAGAGTCATGAGAACAAACTCTCTCCAGCGTTCTTGATTCGTACCAAGGCCTCGTCGGAGCGCGGAGTAAGTTTCGTGCCCTCGGCCGCACTCTGCAATCGCGGGGACTTCAAGCATCCACGAACATGGAATAGTTTGCAGATTTGCCGTCCATTCGGTGCAGCTGCGTTGCCGGCGCGCAGATTTCAGTCCTACTTGCTGGCCCTCCACACTCCGTGTGAACGGTAGAAGCGGAGACAGCCTGCATGTGCGAGTAAACACTCCGCACGTCTCAAGTGAAGCGAGATTGCTTGGAACTGGGGGGTGGGTGACCCGTACTTAACGACGAGGTATCGATCAGCTGTTGCGTACGATGCATTTCGCATGAAGACTCCGGACAATTCTAGCTCAGCCTGGCCTTGAAAGAGAGTCTTAAGTGAGACTCAGCCACTCGTTTTTCTCATACAGTCCTTACTGAACATCATGCGCTCTCTTCTATCATTCTCGACGCTCGTGGCTGTCTTTGCTCACAACGCAAATGCGCTCGGCCCTCTTTGGGGCCTACCGGTTCTCAATGGACCGATGGCGCCAACTCCAAAATTCGAGGGCATGAAGAATGCGCCCGGTGATTTCATCCATCCCGGTATCTGGCACACCCATGACGACCTCGAGCGCATCCGCAACGGTGTTTTAGACGGTCAAGAACCATGGGCATCAGCCTACGCAAACTTTAGTAAGGACCAGTACTCCCAGGCCGACGTAAGGCGACATCCGATATTCTCACGAGCAAAGACTGATGGCAATCCAGTATGCGATGAGCGGACCGAAAAACGTCCTATGCCGCGGCCAATGCAGCAATTACACTTCGTTTTCGCGCGATGTCCGCGCTGCGTATCAGAATGCGCTGATGTGGTACATCACGCGCAACGACAGCCACTGGGAGCGTACCACCACCATTCTCGACGCGTGGGGAAGCAATCTCACCAGCGTCATTGGCGTGGATACGTCCTTGCTTGTGGGTCTGGAAGGCGACATGATGGTGAATGCGGCGGAGATCATCCGCTGGGAAGGCGGCATCACTGCGTCTGGAAAGACGTGGTCGGGCAGCGGCGCATTCGCGAGCATGGTGTATTGGCTGCTGGCGAAGCAGTCTATCAATATCGGCCAGGCAAATTACGGCATGGTCAGCATAAAGGCGCTCATGTCTTTTGCGGTGTACCTTGACGATGTCGCTATGGTGAGTGATTCCGCCACAGACATGTCGGGTCGTGCTAACCGACGCAGTACAATTATGCTCTGTACTCGCTTCTCAACGATCGCTGCGCTGGGATCTACGCCAACTTCAACACGCAGACTGGGCAAGGCGCGGAAACCGGTCGTGACCAAGGTCACGCTCAGGGAGCCATCGGTTGGGCCGCAGAAGCAGCCAGAACTGCTCAGTCACAGGGCTTCGATGTCTATTCGCAGGGCGATAATTTGATCCTCAAGGCAGCAGAGTACACAGCCAAATACAATCTGGGGCAAAATGTCACCTACGACCCTAAGTTCTACCGTTGCGAGGCTATTCTGGTGGGCGGTCCATGGTCCGCACCATCCAATGTCAGTCGCGGCGTGTCCGCTGACAAGACACCGCGGATATGGGATGTGAGATGCATCGAATTCCTCGTATCTGTTTTATTCAAGCTGACTCGCGGTGTAGATCATCTACTACCAGTACGCCGTCAAGCGTGGGCTCCCCGCTCCTTGGATCACCAAGATGAAGGCAGCCGTAAAGGCTGTGGGAGGAGAGACTGCACCGGCTGGTAATAGCCAGGGCGATCATCCAAGCTGGGGTGATCTTATTTGGTCGTATGCCGGACCCGGCACTTACCAGAATGATAACTCCAGGACTATCTGGGGAGGAGGAAGAATTGGGCCAGCTGGCGTCGGATTTTGACGACGGGAAATAACGGTACTTGAGCAGTGTTTGGGACACATGAACGTTACTTTTACACATATATGCTGTTTTACTATCAAGTGATTTACGTTGCTTAGCACAAGTCTCTACTTCGTCTCAGGACCGTAATCTGATCCTCAGTCTCCTTGTCGATTTCACAGACCGACTTTCAAGCGCTTGCCCTGGAGGCACTGCAATGCGGCGGACTACAACGAGTAGGCTAGCCTGCTTGATGTCAAATGGCGGAAAGCGCTGGGTTGCACAAGTCCCTGTCAAGAGCGGTACTCCGCCCTGTTTGCATATTGACAAACAATCAAAAGAGATCCTGACGAACCTTTCCAGTCAACACCTTCGGAGGACCAGCGACGAACACGGTGCGCATTCCTCTCGTGCTTCACTGTCAGTCTGTGAAAAGTTCGGCGCACGTTCACTAGCGTAAAGTAATGACCACATTTCAAAGATGTTCCTATATTAACGGCATCTGTACCAATACTTTTCTCTGCCAACTACAACAATCCAGAAGTCCCTCATTTCGCCATCATAAGTGAGCAAAAGCCAGCCTTGCCGCAGTTCTGAGACACGCGTATACATATCTTACTTCAAACCATGTCCTAAAAGTCGTACCTGAAACTCGGGTTTTCCTTGTCTGTCAGATCCGCGAATGCATTGCTATGGTCGATGTGCTCATCGTAGCTAGACTTTCTCTCGGAAGAAGAGTCGGCAACTCCAGAACCGCCTATCCTACGCTTGATAATATTGCGTCTCGTCAAAATGAGGCGCAGAACGACAAGACAAAGGTTGAACAGAACATAGAGGCAGAAATGCGCGGTAAAGCCCTTCTTGTATCGTGGCGCGTCGCTCTTCTGGAAGATCTAGTCATTGTCAGAAACGCTGCTGTTAATTCATCCGGAGGTTTACGACTTACTTGAGGAGCTGCGGCATTACCACCCGACCAGGCGATGAAGGACAGCGCGAGAGTGACTGTCTTCTTCGTCTGACCAGCAGTGTTTTGTCCAATCAACGAATAGATGAGATTTCCTTCAGCCAGATAGAACTGAGTGCAGTAGAAAGCGATGAGTAGACCGACCCGATTTGAGGAATTAGGAGCAAAGCTGTACATGATTGCGGTGCCGATGATTGGAGGAATTGTCCAAGCATGCATCACCCAAACAGTTTGCTTGGTGAAAGTTGCCAACGAAGCACTGCCAACCATGACAATGATGGTGACTCCGCCCTGAGCAATGTTGAGCAGTTGCGTCTGCAAAACGGTAAAGCCGAATGACTTGATGATGAGGTTCGAGAAGACTCCCAGACCTCCGATGATCAGCGTGCTGGTGATCTGAAGCATGACATAGCACCAAACTACGGGGTCCGTGATAGCCTCCAGCGCTTGGTACTTCTTGTACTTCTTGTTCTGGATGCCGGTCTCGTTGGCTCGCACTCGCTCAACCATGAGCCGCTTCTGCTCTTTGGAGTAGCACTTAGCCTTCGTTGGAGAATCGGGTAGGACTAATGCCAGGACTATGGCCCAGGCACAAGTAGCCACACCGAGGACTAAGAAAAGCAACTGCCATGACTTGATCGAGTGACCAACATAGTTAGAGACACCGTAAGCGATGATGCCACCAACCATAAGCTGGACACCGGTCATGCAGTACCAAAGGGAGGTCAAGACGGCTTGCTCGCGACTAAAAAAAGGTCAGCGCAATGAGTCTGATATACATGAATTCTCGCGACCGTACCGCGTGTACCACATAGACGTCATGAGGATGAACGTCGGCTGCACGCAAGACTCGAAGACACCGAGCAAGAATCGCACGACCATGAGACCTCGGAAATTGGTCGCAGACGCGGAGCATGCGATAACGGCGCCCCAGAGGAAGACATTCCCGGCCAGGTACTTTGCTACTGGTAGCTTCTGGATAAGCATGTTTGTGGGGACTTCACCAGCGAGCACACCGATGTAGAGGATCGTGCCCAGCCAACTGTAATCTTGTCCCTCAAGATTCGCATCTGCTTGTATGCCCATAATAGAACTGAAGCCCAGAGTGCCTTTGTCAAGAGATTGGCAGAAGTAGGTTCCAAGCATGCACATGAGGATTCTCTTGTTGATCGTCCAAAAGAGCTTCCTGTTGGTCGCTTCGTCGATTTCGACAGGCTGATTGGCACCAAGAGCGGCGGTCTAGCGACGGTCAGCCATGTGCCCAGACAAAGTGGTCGTCACCAACCTCCTTGTCTTGATCGACATGCTTGCTATCAATTAAGGTGTTCGCTGGCGCCACCGAGACATCATCATGAGCATCCACATGTGTGCTTTGCATCTTCTCCATGACTACGTTTCGACCGGACAAAGACTAGCAGAGTGATGGAGAAGGCGAGTATGGCTTCGATGACAAGGTGCTGGCACTGCTGAAGTCTAGGAATAATTGAAGCTGTCACCAGAGACAGATTGGTGGAGAGCTCGTCATCTGCTCCCGCCCGGTGTCTGGCTGAGCTGCACGCCCTCAAATACTTCAGACAGCGACATGTAGCGTCGGATATTCTCCATCTTCGCAATGCGTGTGTCCCCACGACTTCGTGCGGCGCCCCAGATCGCGTGAGATGCTGGAATACGGAGGTCGGAGACTAGGAGGAAGTCGCGGCGACGCGCCCGCAGGAGCAGAACGAGTGGCGTCCGCGCTTGAACCAGCGTCCAACCCAGGTCGCCATCCCCGCATGAACTCCCCGCAAAATGATTTGGCTTCGCACAGCAGATCGACGGCATGGCGCCATCAGCCTTCATCTCGGCAAAAATGTCAGGCTCACAACAACTATGAATCGCGACTTATCAGTTTTTGCTGGTCTCGAACAAGACGTCGCTGCAATGAGTCCCGCATCATCCCAATACTGATCGCAGACGCGCCACAATGACAACCAATACGGATCGCGACATTGATGAGCATTCAGAGATCGAGGAGGACGAGGTGGTGCAGAATGCTAGCAGCAACCGCCGAAGAAAAACAAAAGACGCCAACCATGACGACGGCCCAGCTTGTCACTCGTGTCGCAAGAAGAAGGCCAAATGCTCTCGAACTCAACCATGCACCCAATGCCAGCGGTACAATGTGGGATGCGTCTACGAGGAGAAGAAAGCTCGTCCGGGCTTTAAGACTGGTGCTATCGAGGCTTTGAACCGGAGACTTGATGCTCTTGAGAAAATGTTCCTTGGTCAAGGTGTTCTCTGGGAGCAGGTGTTGAAGAGTCTCAATGGTGGGCCAAAGCACGTCGATCTCCCAACTCCGTCAACAGGAAGTCTTCAAGAATACTCGCATCATATCCAGCAGTATTTTTCATCGCTTGCTGTTCGCAACGATCAAGACGATCATGATCTAGAGCAACTCCGGCCTGCAAAGCGCCAACGTACACACGATGACCATGTCCTGCTGCAAGCTGGCGACGCAGAGCTCGAGTTCAAGAACGCGGGAGAGCAAGCTACGTTACCGCCGGACGACTTGATGGACTCTTTGATCGAGATATACTTCACGAAAATTCATCCCTGGATTCCGATGCTTCATATTCGCAACTTCCGTGAGGCGCTGACGGATCCAGTCTTGCGCAAGAAAAAGTCGACCATTCTACACGCAATCACCTCGCTCTGCATTCGATTTTCAGACGATGCTCGCTTGCGCGACTCTGGGCTTCGGAGCGCCTATGCGCAAAGAAGTCGGCAAATTGTCATCCTTCGCAGCATGGAGTCATTCTCAATGGAAAATCTGCAAGCTATGATCATCTGCGCCTTTGATATCATCGGTAGTGGACGTGGGCCCTCTGCATGGTCGATCATCGGCAGCATGACACGCACCGTTGAGCATTTACAGCTCTCCGTCGAGGATGAAGAGCTTCCAGAACCCAAACCGTGCCTTATTCGACGACTTGCGTTCCTTCCACGTCCGACTTGCTGGACTGAGGTTGAAGATCGGAGACGAGTATTTTGGAACATATTCTTGATGGATCGCTTCTGCAGCATAACCACAGGATGGAATCTGTCCTTGACCAGCGCAGACGTGCGGCGGCGCTTGCCTTGCGAAGGCGCACTTTGGGAGAAGGGACAACCGCTTGAGGTGCCCACCCCGTACTTTGGTGTTTCCGATCAATCACGGAACTCTGGAAGCACACTTCCCATGGCTCGTCCGGAGGATGACGATCAAGTCTCACTCGGCGGCTTTGCGTACTGCATTGAGGCGACTGAAAGTCTTAGCCTCGTGACATCTTTTTTCCTCCAACAAGCTGTTGACATGACTAAGATGAACGACGTCCAGCTTTGGCTGATGCGATTCAAAGAACTTGATTTGAGACTTATAAGGTTCGTTTCTTGCTGCTCTTCTCAAGCAGAGACTTAACTCGTGTAGATGGAAGATATTCTTGCCCAGCCGTTGGCAACAAGCATGCGCGCTCAATGCCGACGGCATAATGGATCCAAATCTCACGCTCGCACACATCACACACAACACTGCTGTGGTACTCTTGCACCAAGGCATTGCTTATCCTCCTGCTGAATGGGAGAAAGTCAGCATGCGGCTGCCTTCAGCTTCGAGTGCAGAGACATGTCTCGCTGCAGCAACAGAAGTTTCCATTATTGCCGAGAAGTTCTTGCAAGGCTCTCCCATATTGACAAATCCGCAATTCGCCTTCTGCTTATTCGTCAGTGGTCGAGTGCTCTTAGTACATGCATCGTACTACAATATCCAACTGTCCTCAGCCTTTCAATCGATTGTCGATAGTCTATGGGAGATCGGTCGAAGATGGAATGGCCTTGCAGGTGCCTTGGATACGGACAATCTTGCGTCGAAGTTTGCATCCCGCTTGCTTCAAGCTAAGCAGCAAGGTTCCTACTTTGGAGACATACGCCATGCTGCCTATGCGCAAGATAGCGATCAAGAAGGATCGGGACGTGTGCAAGCCGATAGCGCATCGCTCATTGGCTCTGACGCGCCTTGCCAGCAATCAACGAAGTTTCTGGCGCAGAGGACCAATGGCACATCAATGGAGACGACATTTCTCGAAGGAAATGTTATGCCGTCGGATGGCCAAGATTCCCCGGATAGTATATCGATGGCTTTCCCCCCCTTGCCTTTGGCTTTTCAGGGAGGTATGACTCTGCAAGAGCCAAATGTTGCTGAAGGTAAGCGGCCTGCTCAAACTGCTATCCAACACCCTCCTTCAGCCGGCTTGGACACCCCTAGCCTCGAATTCGGCAACCTGAATCAGTATTTTGACTATGACTACATGTCGTCGCAGCGAATCAGCATGTTTTCCCAAGGAGGACATGAATGATGAGATCCATCCATCGGTACGCTGCATGGAGACAAGCTTTTATATAACAACTATCTGTCTAGATGGTTAGACTGCGTTTCCATTGGGCCTGTCTAACTCGCAAGAGAATTCGAACATTGAAAGCTTGAAGGTTACACGGGTTGGTTTGCCGTTCTGATCCCGTACAAAATAACTGCTCAATTTACGAAATGCATCCCACAGTGTTCGGAACAGTAGAATACGTTCTAAGACCCTGTCCAAATATGCACTGCCCTTATATCACCGTCTATTCAGTCCATCCGTCTACGGCAAGAACCCGAGCTCGAGAAGCTTATTCCCGAATAGCATAAAGTAGTAATCGGCGTAAACCAGCCCGTGATTCGCCCACCGACGAGGTGCGTGCTCAAAGTTATTGATGGTCGCTCCGTTGAGTATGGTGTCACCGCTGCCGATCGACACCTCCAAACGAACTTCCTTTACACCAATGTCTTTTTCCACTGTTTTCACCTCTTCATACACTTTCTTTCCCGACGCAGGCTGGTTCATGTGCTCTTTGCAAACCGCTTCTGCAATCTGAAGTGCATAGACAAGGTACGGTGACTGTCTTTCTCCTCTCGACACCAGTGCCTTGTGGATGAGCAGCATTCCGTATGCTGCAATCATGGCAGCGCTGGTATCGGGTGGCTGACAGCTTTGAGCTGATGCGTCAAAGTCCCAAGGCGGGATTTTAGACGCTGGCAATCGCCGCAGGAAATAGTCAGCGCAGCCTCTTGCAGTGTCCAAGAATGTCTCTTCACGTGTCCAAAGGAAAGTCTCAACGAATCCTGCGATGGCCCATGCCTGGCCTCTTGACCAACACGACTCATGTGCCATACCCTGATTGGTGAGGCGCTGCTTGATCTTGCCCGTCGTTGGATCAAAGTTGATGACATGCGTTGTGGAGAAGTCTGACCGAACGTGTGCCTGTTGACTTTTTAGGGCGTGACTCCTAGCAGTTTCGTAGAGAGTCACATCATTTGTCTTAGAAGCTGCATAGAAGAGCAGATCCAAGTTCATCATATTATCCTGGGACGGTCAGCGACAGCACTTGTTTGGATAATTCTTGCTTACGATGATGACCAAGAAGTCTTTTGAGGTGTCGCTAAATGAATAGACTTTGGTCTCACAAACATCCCAAGAGCGAAGGCAGCCCACGCGAGCGTCAAATCTGGCTGCTAAAGTTCTCGCCGCGGTGACGATTGTCTGAAGAGAGCGCGCGTCGTTCAGCATTTCCACTGCCGGTCGTGCCCAGGGCATCACGAGAAATCCAAGATCATGAGTGCCGAGCAGTGTAGCATTCGTATGAAGGTTCTCGGTCCACCATCTACATGCGAATCTGTGCTAAGTCAGCAGAAATGATCGAAGCTGGCGGATTGTACCTACTCGACACTGAGAACATGAGGCAAGCTGGTGTTGGCCTCGCAAGCTTGCCGCAAGATGTGAGAATGTTTCCGCATTCTCTCAAGGAGAAGATACAAAGATCCTGGGAAGAAACCCGAGGTCCAAAAGGCGGCGTCTCGGTAGACGTAGCCAGAGCCTCCAGGTTCAGTATACTCTGGGAAGAGCGAGGGAGGAGACGTCTGTCCGGTCGTCAGATCAACGTGTCTGCTTCATTAGGAGAGTTATGACCATACGTAGAGAAGTGCTTTGTTTGCTATCGCCCATATTTTCAGATGAACAGCTTGCGAATATAGCACAGGTATGGTGCTCAGCTCTGCTTGCTCCGGCGAGGCCGCTTTAAGGTTCAAGATGCCCACTTTGGAGTCACTTCGTTTCTCGCGCTTGGTATCGTGTGGAAGCAATTCTGCGTCGTCCACGACTTTGCTGCGACCACGTTTGACCATCCTGCGTTCTTAACAATGCGAACTTGACTTTCTTTAGTCCCAGCAGGAAAATAAAGCCTGAACTTCTTCGGCTGGATTCTCGATGTGAACGTCGTGCTGAGTTGACAAAGAGCGAAGGTACATATGATATGCCATAGAAATTACGGATCCATAGAGCGTGATATGGCAGGTAAGATGAACACCAATGAGATGGACCGCGGTGTAGGAATTGTTCCGGGAACTGGGCTAATGGATCTCCATGTCCTTTGAGCCGCAGACCTCATCGGAGTGAGTGTCGGGTCTAACTCCTGCGAAATCTGCAGCCATCAACTGGGGCCCAATACGACCCTCGGGTCTCTGAAAATATCCTTTACGACTGTCAAATGACATTGTTGAACAGCAGTTCCGCAATTTGTTCATTCACATAGGTGGACATACTCTCAAGGTACTAGCACGCAGACGTAGGCTTTTTTTTTTCTTTTTTTTTTTTTTTTTAGAAAGCACTATGTTTCATTCTGCGCGTTCTATTGGGAAAATTAGGGCGAAAGCATCTCCCAGTTCTTTCACAATGCTTTTCAAAATGCTGGTGGACGTGTGCACCAGAGTCCTGGGTTTTATTCTGTCAGCATGTGCTGGACGCCTCCTTGCAGTTCTCGCGGCAATGCACAGGTGAAGAGGCCAATTCAGCACATGGTTTCAGAAGCATGGATGAAATACTATTGTCGTGTCCAGCTGGAGGAAAAAATGAAGGCTTTATTGCGTCGAAGAGGCTGCTGTGGAGAACGAAGCGGCCATAGAACTCCGTGGATGACAGTTTTGAATTCAGGCAGCATTTTTTTTATTCTGCTCCTTGAGTTTTTATTTCCATCAATACATTACTTCTCGTGGTATATATGGTTCTTCCAAGTAGCTCATCTCATCATCAGTCAGCTTGAATGCAACTGCATCTATTGCCTCGTCTATTCTTTGTTTGGTTGCGAGACCTGCAATCGGATATGTGCCTTTCTGTATGCTCCATGTAAGCGCAACTACAGCCATCGGAACTGAGTGCTTCTTTGAAAGCTCCTCTGTACGATTCACGATTATCTCGTCGGCTAGGCTCTGCTTGCCTCGCATCATGTTCTTTAGCAGTGCATCTGTCTCCTCCCTGTTCCCTTTGCTGGTCCATGGTCTGGCGAGCACGCCTCTTGCTAACGGACTCCACGGCAAGATCCCCACGCCATCATCTCGACAAAAAGGGATCATCTCACGCTCCTCCTCCCGATACAGCAAGTTATAATAATTCTGCATAGAAATGAACTTGTGCCAGCCATGGGTCTCTGCTGTATATTGCAGCTTCTGGAACTCCCAGGTCGCCATGGAGCTTGCGCCTAAGTAACGGACCTGGCCGCTGTCCACCACATCGTTGAGCGCTTTCATGATCTCTTTCGCTGGAACATCTCGGTCTAGTCGATGGATTTGGAGTATGTCGATATATGTGCCAAGACGTTTGACACTCTCTGCAACGGCCGCCAGAACATGTTTCCGGGACAGGCCAACACGATTGACGAGATGTCTTTTCGATTTGTCCATGTTCTGTGAGATTGAAGATTGCCCAACTGGATCCAGCGCGTAAAAGATTTTGGTCATTATTACGACCTGTTCGCGCGGAATGTCGTACTTCCTTAAGGCTTTGCCCACAATCTCCTCTGACCGACCATTGGAATACGCATCCGCCTACCGACGTCAGTAATTGGTGCGCGCGGCAGACGTCCGCATACCGTATCCCAAGTGTTGATGCCTTTGTCAAAGGCGTACTTCAGTATCGGAAGCGCCTCTTCCTCCTCCATCACCCAGCCTTGCCAAGCGGCTGAGCCAAATCCAGCACATCCCAAGATCACCTTTGAGACTTGGAGACCGGACTTTCCTACTCTGTTAATCTGGGTCAGCTTTGACCTCACAGAATGAAATTGGAACTCCATACTGTGCGTATTCCATCGCCTCTGCACAAAACCTTCTGACAGAATTTCAAAAATCGGCAGTGCTCGAGCAGGAGATTCGCCCATTTTTTTCTGTAGTGATGCTTCTGGGCAATCACGAAAGCGTCCACTGCATTAACGGAGGTCGGCCCGGAACATATCCCGAATCCCTAGAACTATTCCAAGCCTAGACGCTCGGACCTGTATTGACATCTCATGCAGGAAACGTCAGCTTAGATGTGGGCACTCCATGGCGAACAATACCAGCCTACATTTAATTGACCATTTTAGTCTATATACGCTATTTCGTAGTCAGAGCGCCATTTTCAGCAGTGAAACAACGCCGTATTGCTGTAGCTCTCGGCGATGAATGCCTGTGACAGTACGTGGTCTATGATATGTACGATGCTGAGGCCAATATCAGCAAGGTACCAAGTCTAGCATCATGCATAGTCTCCCACATTTGTGATCTCGATGCTCGCCTATAGCTAGTTTGTTCGGGAGAAATGTTGCCAGCACTGACCTGAACGCTGAAGTACAAGTACCCGACCGTCTAGAACCGAGTAAGGGTACTGTTTATTGCTTTACCGGAAACGGCCATATTTGGGACGTAGTAGGGTTGATGAAGATGGCCTAGCCATCGCATACCTTTCCTGGATATTGTCAAATTCATCTATGGAGAAGCTCTAGTGTGAGCGTACTTTGTATCAGCGAAAGCGTAGAGATAAGGCCCTGTATTGTTGAATTCCGCATCGGACGAAGCGAAGCATATGGATTTACGTATTATTTTCGTGCATATTGCCTTTGCAAATCCTACGATTAAGAACCTCGTCAGTAAAAGTACCTGAAATGTGCCACTTTTTGCAAGAATCTCGATCACTGTGAAGAATATCGAGATCATGATCTAGGGCCCGCCTAATATTAACGTATTCGCAGAATCATTATAGATGAAAGCAAGAGACCTCAGGGCTGGATGAAACTGATCGGCCAATACAGTGTTCCCAGAGATGCGTTAGTCTCTGGCACGTAGGGATTTGGCGCTTCCAGCACATAAAAGAATGCATCACGGCATGCCGTATGAGAAAAGATGATAGCTATACTTGCAACAACATTCAGATATCTCATGTCGAAATCAATATCAAGAATACCAATGGCGACTACCACAAACATCTCACATCTCTCACCAACTTTTATACATTAGAATTGTATCTTCGCCACACAGCTTACGACTTCCCCATGAACTATAATAAGACAGATATCATTAAATACCGGGCCAAGCGGGGCCTTACCAATATAGATACCATGCAAGTAATTGGTATACTGTCTGATAGCACGACAATATCCAACGAAGCTGTGACGTACTTCAAGTCTGGAGGTAGGAACGGAGCTTTGACGATGGCTATTTGGACGCTGCATACCGAAGCTGGTTCGAACGTACCGCTTGGAAAAGACTGAAAGGCAGGTCAGGATCAAAGTCACGCCACGTGGAACCCTTCCTTGCTCGGTATGATGCCTCAACAATCATACAATCAAAGGCGATGACTTTTTTTTGATCTTACGCAAGAGCAGCACGTAGCCATGATTGAATGCTTTCAATGACTTGCCTCGCTACTAGCACGAACGGTAACGAATGATGTACAGCGAGATCATGTTTCCAACGTGAGTGGTGACGCAGAAGGTGGCGGTGAAGACGACGAGCTCAACAGTGGTAGCGTCAGATCAATTGGGCTAGAAGACGCTCTTGTATCGATTGGAAGTTTGAGGTAAGGTAATTCACGAGAGCGTGAGACAAGATGTAACTTTGAGCATGTGTTCGTCTAGGCTCTCAAAGTACAGACACAAATACTTCATACCATTGCGAAAAAAAAAGGCCAGAGAACCCTTCTTGTTCATGTAGTGGCGATGTGAGCAAAAATCAAATCTCGATAGCTCAGTGTGCCTCATAGCATTACCTGCACGGCACAGCGGTCACCTGCTTCAAGGTCTTGCGCAACCCGGAGTATCTACGGTGCCCAGATGATTCCGTCTATGGCAACGGTGGACGTACGAAGCACTTTTTTTTGTTGCAATACGACAGGGGCTATGCTGTGTCTTGCGTTCATCACGTCCACTCTACCACTGGATTGCCCACCTCCGGAATGACATGGTCGATGTTTAGCCTCTGTCTGGGGAATTCTGGGGAATCTGCGAGCCATCATGGACCAGATCGTGGTAAAGTCCAGGCTACACTCCCAGCTTCACAGCCGTGCGTCCGCGACTTTCTCCGGCCGCGTTGGTTGGGGTATTTGCCAATGACTGCGTCAATTGGCAGCGACATGCATGTGTTAAGCAAGGCAATCGATTCTAATATCACGTATCTGGGTTCGAGACTCGGCGCCTGCTTCAGATTGATACTTTTCTTGCGGCCAACTATGAGCTACGCGTGAATTAGAACACACCTATTGCGCATTCTCCTTCATGAGTGATCCAAATACCTTGTTCCGAAAGGCTTAGGAGGCTCTACACAATGCTCTCTGCAAATATCTTTCTCCTGCTCTTCCACGCGGCATCTGCGCTAAAAAATCCAGTGATTTCTGGCTGGAATCCGGATCCTGCTATCCTACGAGTAGGAAAGGACTATTACCTTGCAACGTCAACTTTTGAGTACTTCCCTGGCACTCCTATCTATCACTCAACGGATCTGGCAAACTGGAAGCTCTATTCCCATGCTCAAACCAATGCAGCCCAGGTGCAACTTTATGGAGTTCCAACCGGTGCTGGTATGTTCCTTACGTAGTTTCATCTGCGGTGGAGGCTGACATGCTCAGGTGTCTGGGCACCCACGCTTTCATATATCAACGAAATGTTCTACCTAGCTTCAATGACGCGCTGGACATATGATCCCGTCGCACGAGTGTGGCCTCGTGTAATGTGGATGAGCTCCAAAGATCTCATAACGTGGTCCGAACCGATCTGGGCGGAGCCATGGGGGATTGACCCAGCGTTATTTCAAGATCCAGCGACCAAGAAGGTGTATCTCAACCTAATGGCGCCGAACAATAACGTGGACAGGCTGTGGGGCATATATCAGTGCGAGGTCGATCTGATGTCTGGGATTTGTGTTGGGCAATATCAAGCGCTATGGAATGGAACAATGCCAGTGAATTCGACAGCACGTCCAGAAGGGCCAAAGATGTTCTTGAAAGATGGGTGGTATTACCTGCTTATTGCAGAAGGTTATTCGCCTTGTGCCGCTTTTCGAAACCTCGTTGACAAAGGCTAAAGGGGGAACTGACGATCTGCATCGCGCCTCGATCGCTCGTTCGTCTTCACCACAAGGCCCATTTGAGCCAGCGCCTAACAATCCGCTCATATACAATGGCCAGTATGGCTTTGACAACCTTACCGTCCAATCTACAGGTCATGCCACAATGTTCACCACCGAGCAGGGCGACTGGTACGCTACATTCCTTGCGCGGAGGAAGATCAATAGCTCCTCACCCCTTGGCCGCGAAACATTCTTCTGCAAGGTTGACTGGACAGCAGATGGGTGGCCCGTGTTCAATAATGGCAAACCCATCCTACTGAGCGAGGATATCCCAGGACTTCCCGATGCAGTACCGATCTCGAGATTTGTGGAAGACTTTAGTGGGCGAATTGATATGCAGTGGTATCAGCTTCGAGTACCGTACACTAAGAACTACGAAATCGACTCTCGCAAGGGCTTGATCTTCCGGCCCAATGTGTTTGGCTTGAGCGACCGTGACACTCCAGCAGCCTTGTTGCGGAAGCAGAAGTCGTTGAACATGACTTTCACCGCCCGCTTGATGGATTTCCCGAAGCCATTGGGACTTAGACAAAGCGTAGGGATCAGTGCCTACCTCAGCGAGCTTCAGCATCAAGATATCTACATCGAAGGCTGTGCCAACTCTACAGGAAATTGCCTTGTCACCTGGCTGATTCGAAACGGGACGACAAGTGTACGTTTGATTCCTTCCACAAAAAAAAAAGGTTATTGACTCGCGTAGAAAACTTCGTTGCCACTTAATCGCACATCACCTGGCGACATCAGCTTGCATATTCGAGCCGAACCTCTGGCATATCACCTTGGGTTCAGCACCACCCAGGAGGCGGAACCAGTCTGGATCACTTCTATCGAATCAAAGTGGCTGGCGTTCCCTCCCGCAGGTTACTTTGTCTTCACTGGTGCTTCATTTGCCATCTTTGCATCTGGTGGAGGTGAGCCGTGGCATTCAGACGGACAAGAGGTTGGATTTTCGAGCGTGGTGGAGGAGTATTTTGAGGAGAAGATACCTGACTACGACAAGTGGTAGTGCTCAGCCAAACGATCTTCATGCTGGACATATCGTGATCTTCGCTCTGGCATCCGCTTCATCCTGTGATTTTCCAGATGTGTTGTCACGTATGTGTTGCATCTAATTTCCGTTCGTGATCATAAGCCCTATGTATTCGGCAGTAATAGCCGAACGGATAGAAGCTTGGAGATAACTCGTGTCGCACATTGAGCGCTCGGGGTCGGAAAAGTCTGATCAGCGGTCGCAATTCCATAGAACACACTTGTAGTACAGGAACTCATTCACACAGTTACACATCTAAAAATCGAAAGAGGATAGTGTTCCCTAAGCAATTACTTCTACAGGTCAAGTCCTTCTTAAATAAACTCCCAAATCACCACGATCGCATCTCAATCCTCAACGTCCGCAACTGGAAACTGGGCAATATGAACTTTCGCCGCGCCAAAAGGTATCAACTTCAGACTCGTCTTATCTGCGCGCTTCACCTTCGGATTCAGCGGTGGAAGATCTGCAGAGTCCATGGTCACAGGCCAATCGATAGCATACCCATCTACCCACAATGCACCTGGCTGAGCTCCCGTTGTCCACACTGGATTTGCAAGGCTGTCATTTGATCGCTCGAGCCGGATCGTAGAGGGATCGATTGCATACTGCCAACGGGCCGTGGGCTCGAGAACATGATCTTTGCATTTCGGACACACCTCTTCAGCGGGTAGTGGGGTTCGGTCTGTCCAATTGAGTGGTTGGTGCGATGAGGTTGTATGAGCTATGTCGAGAGCATACAGCAGAGGTCCGTGGTAGATCCCCACCGAGCCGTTTCGTGTTACTGTGTGGATCTCCATCGGCAAATGGACTCCCAGCTGCGTTTTACCTTTCTGGATGGCGACATGATGTAATCCGGCACTGTCAACCTTGACCGAGCTGGACGAGGACTTACTGAGGGAGACAGATGGAGAATTCAATGACCAACTGGTCCATGTAGGAATGCGGACAGCGAAATTGAAATCGCAGTCCGCGTCAATGGAATACCTGAGGTCCTCGGAGAATGGATAATTCGTCTCGCAGTCAATACGGATCTTGCAGCCATGGAGCGAGGTTTCCACTGACGTTGGACCGAGCAGTATGTGAACGAGAGTGTCCTGTCCTTGCTGAACAAACGAACTTGCAACATACTTGGGGTACCCTTGAGGATGATTGACTGTGCAACAAGGCTGGAGCAGTCAGAATCATGATGGAATGATGGGCGTAGCTGACTTACAAAATTTGGCTCCAGGCCGTATGTATTGCCGTAGGAGACCACGTTGAAGAAGGGCTTAGCGGTCAAGTTTCTTGACCATGGTTGATTCGTCTGCGTCACGTATTGATGTGACCACCCTGTACGAGAGCATCAGAAATACGTGTTCCTGTTCGAGTACGCAGGAGTTTACCCACAGTCTGCACTAATGGCAACTGGCAAAGCATTAAAAGCAGCCAGCTCTGCCCTGTCCGCATACTCATTAACCCCATGGAATCGATATAGGTACGCGTAAGAGAACATCGACTCGACAGCCATGCACAGCTCGGAACCTCGTTGCGGACTCAAGCCACCGAGATGCTCGTCACCTATAATGGTGCCTGACAAAGATGTTTGATATGCAGTGGTCATATTAACCGCATCACGCGTCTGTTGGACAAGGCTCTCGTTACCCGTTCGACGGTAGAGAGCTGTGGGATATCGGAGACCTTCCGCAAGATTGACACCATGAGTGAAACCACTGGTCTTAAATCCAGGCGTGCCGACTTTGGGAAACACGCCATCGACAAAAAAGGTGGTCCAGTCTCGATTGCCCTTTCGTCCGGCTTCGAACATGAGATCGATGGTCTCGGTGATTACAGCTGAGTTGTCTCGTGGATGCTTCTCGAGTAGCCACATCAGGCTCGTTGGAAGCTCATGGGTGCGGGATAGCCCAAAGCCGAAAGGATCGAAGTTGTCTTTCTGAGACTTGTCTTCGATCACACCCGTAAAGTTCGCCTTTAGCATGGTATGAGCAAGTCTAACAAACTTGTGCATCGCAGTCACAATCCGATCGGTCTGGCTGAGATCTGCTTCTGCATATTGCTATACCAATGTCAGCGAAGTTGTGCTCGCTCGGTGATCGTTACCTGCTGTAAGGCCAAAAAACAACAATGCCCGTGCCCACATTCCTCTTGTTTGCCTTGTTGATTCAGGTCCTAGCCAGCCATCCTCAGCCTGGTGATCCAATGTATAGTCAAGAAAATGCCGCGCTTGTGCCTTCAGCCGCTCATCATCCAGAGTCCACGCCAGAGGCACGATGCCATTAAACCAATAAGGAGCAGCTTCATTGAGCTCGCTGTACTCATAATCTCCACCAAGCCACGTTGACCGCTGAACATAGCGATAGAAATCAAAGAGATGACCAGCCAGGCCATCCGCAGAGAGTTGAAGCTGATCTTGAAGCCATCCTGAAGCTTTTATAGAGCCGAGTGGAAGGTGCTCGAATTTGAAGGGCTTGAGTGTGCTACTTGGTCCGGTGCCATTGCTTTGAGCAGCTCCGCCCATTACCAAAAGACTAGTGACAAAGGTCAGCGTATACGCGAACATTATGGTCGAATTTTGAGTTGCCCACGATTCTTTGGGTTTCCACCTTGTCTTAGTATATATCAGCAAGACTAAGCAGCGTCCGGAGGAGCGCCTTTTTTTTTTTTTTTTTTTGAACTGAGAGTGCGATATCAACGAAGCTTTCCCCGGACTCGTCGACGATGGTAAGGTCATATCCCCAGAATGGTGGAGATTTAGTGGCTTACGTCCACGGAGTATGTCCCGGCTCAACATCCGTCATTTAATGCACGTGACAATCGACCCTTCGCTGAACTCTCCTCTTGGAAGTGAAAAAACGGGTTCTGCAAAATATGCATAACTGACGCTGCCTCATCGTGTTGTGCCTTGTATTCTCCGCGCCAGAGCCACGAGCCGCGCAAGATCAATCCGCGCATACAGGTCCTTGTCGCAATTGGCCGACTGCGTACTAGGTGACCCATTTGTTCGCGTGCCGGATACGTCCCGTGAGCTAATAGATGCCGTGCCTCAATCAGCTCCATCGTTGCGCAGGGGATGGGTTTTTTTAGAGGCTGCCAGAGCCGACGCATGTCTGGAATACAAGCTCGACCCTCGTAATCCATCACACTGTGCTTGTACACTTGTGGATTGGCCCTGTTCCTACAGAAATCTCTGCGTGCATTATTGCAATGATGCCCGAAGCGGCATGATTGTGGAGACGAGCAGAAGTTATAGTGATAATGCCAATTTACAATTAGAGCCAAAGTGTGCACTGAAGCTGATTTCAATCAACGAGCTCATAAAAATCGCCAGTCGATAGTTCACAGAGTGAGGAGGCGATTATTTATTTTACCCCCCCTGATATAAGGAATACAATGAAGAATATTAGGTTCTTAAAATTAATAAGCGAAATGAATATAGTGTTCAGTAGAGCTAAACACAGTATATGTATTGTTATGATGTAAATATATCTCTGTGACAAAGGGCAAAATTCTTGTCGTACTTGATGAGGCAGATGAAAATCAGGCCGGCATTTGCCGGTAAACAAGATAGCCATTGGTATCGAGCATAGATCTTTAAATACTCGTGGACACTGCTTTATGGCCAATTGCTGTTCTAAACTCGCGCACTCGTCTTCAGCGTGTCGTGAACCATGCGAGCAGTGCGTCACGCCTTGCGACCACCCATATTGTAACAAGTGCGGCCAGCTCTAGGGCGTCTGCCGTGTTTCTGTCTCAAACTTGCTCCTTCTTTTTAGCCATAGTGAGCACAGAGGGAAGACAATAATTTGAACAGAATTCAAGCCGTCAATACATCTAAACGAGATCGCACAGTGATATAGCCAAACCTACTTAATCTTTCCAGAATTTATCAGAGATGATACAATAAGAGCCGCTCATTTATTCCGTTTTCTCCAGCTTCAGTTGTTAGACGCTGGATGCGCTGTTTTCGGTGGCGTCGACATGACAAATGTCATTCATGTGCCATCTCTGATACAAAGAATCGCCGACAATCTCTGCCCCGAAATCAAGACCGCCAAGGGCCAGAGATCTCGGTGAAGAACTGTTGATCAAGCTTGAAATCATCTCACATCAGTCGCCTTATTTGTCCTCCATCTAAACTAAGATCGAGCTGAACTTTGCGCTCAACTTACCGTCGAACGCTTCATCTCTCACCATGGCTATAAAGCAGTCAGTGACCCTTTCTCTGACTTCTACCGTACTTGCATTAGAAAGCGATAGAATGGCTTTGTGATTGAGACGGCAGCACCACTCAGTCAAGTCATGGACAGTGGTGATCTGTTGGATGTGGTGAAGCAAGAATTGCAGAAGTGTGGTGGTTCAAGTTTATCAAGATCCATAGAAAGTCTGTGACAGTACCGCGAAGACATAAATTGATGTTTTTCATTGTCGGCATCTCGTACGACTGTGGTACGCAGGACGTCGACATACGGGCTGGTTCAAATTTATCAGAGCAACTTTGCGCGTTCAGCAAAACCGATGTTTGTCTTGCTCTCTTTTTTTTTTTTTTATTTATTTTTATTTTGGAAAAGAAGGGATTTGGAATCCAGTACGAGTCAGCCTCAATTTTCTGGGAATCCTTATACAGTCTTTGGTTATGGTTTGGTCGGCGTATTCTGGCCATATGGTCCTGAGCTTAGTCTCTACCATGACATTCAACGTATCACTACATTGCCGCTACCCTGTTTCACACATTGCCTCTCTCGAGCTTCGCCATGCTGGGGCGGCAGCTTGCGCCTTCGAAGAGTGGCTTTTTTTCATTCATTACAGTCTTTGCCGGTGGTATTCAAATGCAAAATGTTGGATGGGAGATCTTGCAACATAAACTCGGTGGTCGTAATGTCACTCTGGGATCCAAATCCCGGTGCGGAGTGAAGATGATGTCTTCTTGCGCGTACTACCCTCTTATGGCATCAATAACTTCATTTTTTAAGACAGATTTAGCACATTGGATCAAAGGATCCTGAATCTACATAACACGTCTTTTTTTCTTTCCCAATTAATAAACGTACAAGAAGCCTTATGACGATGCATCTTCATTGTGCTCGGGGTGCACATGGATATCCAGCGCGCCGTGGGGGAACATCAGCTCACTCATACCGCCATCTTTGACTTTGACCTGCACCACGGCGCATGATATTAGAACTTATTTCCGTATCGAAGAAGGCTGTTCTCACCTTCCATTGCAGTTTCAAAAATATTCGCCTGGCTGAATCACGTCGTATCGAGCGCTCTGCCCTGCAAAGGATCCTCTTCCCGTAGAAAAAAAGAGTCCAAGCAAGCAAATTCGCAACAGGTTCTCACCATGGGTCGCGTTCATATTGAGCCAAAGTTGCCGACCGGTCCTAAAACATATCAAATCCAAACATCAGTTGTGCTTCCAAGGAATCAAACTGTATCGCGGGTTTTTGGCGTGGAAAAACTCTTGGAAGTAGAAACGTGATTTGGCGCAGCTTTTTATGTCAAGCGTTGTTCCTTCTTGTCCACTGACTAATCTTGTCTGCGCCCGTCCAAACCAAGCTGACTGCGTAGACAGAACTGCCGTGAAGCAGGATGCGTTGGTCACTGGGGTGTAGATCGCGCAGGAGTCAGTCCTCTCTTTTAAATTTGCGCTGTCGCCAGGCTGCTTTACAAGGGGAAATGATCCCAAGGGCTTCACTGTATGTCTTTGACTCATGCATGGTTCTCTGGCGTCCCATACGTGCCATCCCACTCCCTTATGATCCTTCGCCCGACTTTCCCGGGCATAACCTTTCCTTCCCCAACACCGCCCGGCTCCAGAGGATCCTTGCCCTTCCGGCAATTTGGACACGCCCAGGTATAGTTCTGCGAGTTGTAATCGACACGCTTGACACACGGTGAGGGTGTGTGCCTGACGTCGAAGGATCTGCCTTCTTCTACCGCACGGCTGTTCCTGTGCTGCTCGGCGATGCTGTGAGCCGCTGCGATGCCACACTTGCTCCACGCTTTGTACTCGCAATGGCATCCTGCATAGGTCTTGTGCTCCTCGTAACACATGTCTTCGGGCGTCTTTCTATGTCGTTGCAGCTCCAAGAGTCGCAGTATGAGGTATTTGAGTGGACCAGAGCTTCGTGATCGCAGTGAAGCAACACGTGGAGCGGTGGAGCAGTGGACCGGCAGCGACACAAAAAGGGAAGGACCTGTTCCGACTCATCATCCTTTTAAACGGTAGCTCTTTCCTCTAGACGCTGCCAGTGACAACGAAGCGTGACCCAAAACGCACAGAGTTTGACCATTTCACCGTCCCCTATATTGTCTTTGTTTTGATTGCTGGAGTTTCGTTGTGCGTGATTGTTCGATGAAAGAGACATCATCGGTCAACCCAAAGCTGCAAACAAAGGATCTCACAGAAGTAAGCCAGTGCGTGAGATGTCAACACGACTGAATCATCAAGCTGGTCGACGACTGCGTTGAATTCTGGGCACAGCCTCGGTCAGTCGGTTGTGTCTGCAGTCAAGGAACAGAATAAAACAGCGATGTCTGACATCCTTCATTTGGTGCACCGGTTCCAATCATCCGCATGATCCAGATAGATGGAGATTTGGTGACGCCCATAACTGGTGCAGCGCTTTCATCAACTCTGGATCGTGTAGTAACGCACACAGTCGACCCAGCCTTTAACTCAAAGTTCGCCTCTCTTAAAAACTTAGTGCATCATATGCGTTGCAATCACAATACAAAGAGCCCATTGATAGCCTTTGTCAGGATAATGACCCATAAACAAGTACAATCGTCTACTAAGCCAAAATCTGAGCCTCCGTAGATCTGTGTAGTTTCTAGCGCGGCTGAAGCACGGGCAACACAGTCACGAATATATTTCCAGGACAATGATGATTAAAGCGAAGCTAGAGCCCATGGATCTCCGAATATGCTTGGAAGCGTGCCTTGGTTTCCAGAATCGACCAAGACAGCTTCTGGGGGATAAGGACCAGCAAGATCACGAGAGGTCGAAGTGAAACTTGAAAAAAAATCAAGGACAAAAAGAAAAAAGAAGATATTCATCCTAGTGGGAGGTCTCTGAGAACGATTCGACTCGTACATGCGTATTAAAGCCTGCGCGAGAGGCGTCCCACTAGCCGCATGGTCGTGAGCCCGTTTGCTTGTTGAGGTCACGCCATCCCGCCCGATTCGTGATATATAGAATGCTCTGTTCTGGTTATATCACATTACCGGTGTGACCTTCGATGTTCGGTTCACCGCGGCGGCTTCAGCCGGATTTTTGAATGATCCCATGGCCAGAGGACTTCCTCAGAAAGCTGGATTGTTATTAACCCGGGACATTGGCTTTGGCTTCCCCTAACGCTCGAGCCCATTTCTTTAAGCACCTGCCGTAATTCCATGGGGGAATGACTTGTCCGTCGCGTAGGCGCCCGTGATGGAAGGCCAGGGAGTAATCACCAGGTTTGCTTAATTTTTATGCACAGGATGCCCTAGTATACGAGAAGGAAGCTCCTAGACTAGCTGGCCGGCTTTGTCAGCGTATCAAACGCTCTGGCATCGACTACAAGGCTCAAGTAGAGACGCAAGAATCCGACCATGGTGGCTTCCGCTCTCATAAATCCGTGGTACCGAATTTAGACAGTGGCCGCTTCCTACGTAAGCCCAGGAAGCATGGAGTTCAACACAATGGTCATTTCTATGATCTGGACGTCTGATCAGGACTTCTGATCTGCATTCGCAACAGGCTTACGGGCGTCTTGGAGCATTCACACTACAGTTCTGTCGGCTCTGGCATGATTGAAGAGCATCACAGATGACATTCACCAATTCATGAACGGCAGGATCTCAGGCGCTGCTGCGGGACGGCGATGGTGTATATGAGCGAGCCGTCCAGCTCAGCGTCAAACACCTCGACGTTGGCCAGCTTGTGGATAGGATGACGGAGCAGGACGATGGCCAGCGTGGAACAGATGAAGTGATGCATCTGCTTCCGAAAGTGGATCACACTAGTCAAGAGCTAGGATATTGATGGACAGCCGCTACCGCTACCCGGCTATCGCGATGCTCTTTTCGCCTGGCGCGCAGAAAACTTTTGCGGGGACCATGCTGCCGGAGCGAAGCGTCAACAGATGGGACAGGCGCCGAGCAGAAATTTCTCCGCCCCAGTGCGGACGCGGCTCGCGATGGCGTTCGTAGCTGCTGTCCAGCTCTGAGAGGGAAGACAGGAACAACGAGGTGAAAAGGGCCAGAAAGAAAAAAGAAGGACGGGACAAGGCGAGTTTGAGCCAATCCACGGTCCACGTTGTATTGGGGGAAAAGGGAAAAGACCAGCCGAAACCGACATTGCCCGAAGGCGAGCGCGGCGTTAAGGCGACGCAAAGTCCCTGTCGCTTTGCCTGCGCTGGCCCCGTTTCCCGGCCAGTTCCTCGCCCAAAAAAGATTCAAATTTGATGCTTCCGAGCGCCGTCTGAACACCTACAAACAAATCCTCCTCCACCTTCGTTGCAAGTCCACTGCATCGCTTCATCCGCCTCCCATCTCCTCTCTGTCCCTTCCGCCGTCCTTGTCGCATCCATTGGCACAATGTCCGGCACCGCAACCGCCCTCAAGCAGACCATCGAGGCCAAGGAGCCGCAGAAGCTGTCCGGCCTTGCGCTGTACTCCAGATTCGCCTTCGCTGGTGCAGTCTGCTGCGCAGTCACCCACGGTGCCCTCACTCCAGTTGACGTGTAAGTGCACTGCGCGTTGTCTCCTTCGTCGGCGAGCAGCTCGTTCTTCCTTCTCTCCCCTTTGCTGCCTCTCTTGTCGGCGCGCAATGGACCGAAGCTGACACGCCAACCTTTTTTTCAGCGTCAAGACAAGAATACAGCTCGACCCCGTCACATACAACAGCGGTCTCATCGGCGGCTTCCGCAAGGTCATCGCCAATGAAGGTGTCGGCGCCATCTGGACCGGCGTTGGCCCGACCTTCGCCGGCTACTTCCTGCAGGGTGCTTTCAAGTTCGGCGGCTACGAATTTTTCAAGCAGCAGTGCATCAACCAGCTCGGCTACGAGACGGCCTCCAACAACCGCACTGCCGTCTACCTCGCATCGTCCGCCACCGCCGAGTTCTTCGCTGACATCGCCCTGTGCCCGCTCGAGGCTACCCGTATCCGTCTCGTGTCCCAGCCAGACTTCGCTAACGGCCTGATCGGTGGCTTCAGCAAGATCCTGAAGAACGAGGGTATCGGTGCTTTCTACAGCGGTTTCGGCCCCATCCTCTTCAAACAGTGCGTTGCTCCCGTGATGGATCAAATTCCCGCGATCGGCGAGCTGACAGTTCATCTAGGGTTCCATACACCATGGCTAAGTTCGTCGTCTACGAGAAGGTCGCCGAGGCTGCCTGGAAGGTCTTCGACAAGAACACGGCTTCAGGCGGTTTCCAGACTACTGTCAACTTGGGCTCTGGTCTGATCGCCGGTTTCGCCGCCGCCATCGTCTCTCAGCCGGCCGACACCATGCTCTCGAAGATCAACAAGACCAAGGGTCTTCCAGGTGAAGGCACCACCACCCGTCTCATCAAGATCGCCAAGGAACTTGGCTTCCGCGGCTCATATGCTGGTATTGGCGCTCGTCTGTTCATGGTTGGTACTCTCACTGCTGGTCAGTTCGCCATCTACGGCGACATCAAGAAGGCTCTCGGGTATGTTTTTCCCCTTTCACTTCCACCCATTGCCCCCGCTAAAGAGAGCCCTCTGGCTGACCGATCGAATTCCAGTGCCGTTGGTGGCGTCGAAATCGCAGCTTCGAAATAGACACCCTGCATTGACACACGAGGAGAATGGGAAAAGAACAGGAGGTGGTTGTAGCATTTTAACGAGTGGACCTGGGTAGATTCCTACTTTTCTAGACCATTAGACGCAGCGATATGGCCTCTAGAAGCAAGCCTCCCCCCGTGGATTGAAGAGCAGACCTTTTTTTTGCATAAGAGCCTTACCTACGGGAAAGGCACCGTTGCAAAAGCTAATAGACGGCATGAAGTACCTCGCTTTTTTTTTACTCTCTTGCTTTGACTAGGTATACATGGGCGCGCGTGAGATGTATTATAGGGTTTTTTGTCTTCTTTTTTTAGTTGTCTGTCTGCAACACTAAAAGAAATGGCGGTAGTTGACAGTCTTAGAAAAGGCAATTGTCCCTCTCTCTCTCTCTCTCTCTCTCTCTGTCTCCTCTCATGCTTTGTCTTATCACGTACTGTCTCCAGGCCAGCTACTCAAGTCATGCTCATCGATCACAATACAGAAACACTTCAAGCGCCCTTCGACCTACTGGGCGAAGAACTCTCTCAGCTGATCGTCCAACCACTTGACGTCCTCTGGGTTGTCGCCTGGACCGCCAGCCCAGTGGCCCCAGATGCTGGGGAAGGGCACCATCTTCCCAACGCCCGGGTTCATGGCCTTGACTTCGATCTCGCTATCTTCCGGTCTGTGGTGGTGGGTTTTCCATCGTCAGTTTCAGCTCCCAAAGCAGAACACGTACGCAAAGAAGGAAGATGAAAGACAGATAAAGGGGGGGGGAGGGGGGAAATGCATGTGCGGGGCGACGTACGGGAAGTACAGGTCGGTCAGGCCAGGGAGGACCAACGCCTTCGCCTTGATGGCCTTCATGGCCTTGTCGAAGTCGCCGTCGTACGGCTCCTGCGCCGAGCAGTCCCCGCTCTGCCAGGTGTGCAGCATGACGAGCAGGTTCTCCGGGTCCTTGGCGAGAGCCCAGGCCTCCCAGAAGTTGACCATGAAGTCTTCCAGGTCCTTGAAGCCGAGCGCGGTGGCGTACAGCTTCTCGCGGTAGAAGGCCTGGCTGAAGCCCCAGCCGGCGTAGACGCGGGCGAGCGCCCTCAGGCCCGTCTCCCGCTGGGCGGCCGTCCAGGAGCGTGCCGAGGCCGGCTGGCATATGCCCAGCGACGAGGAGCCGTGGCCGGCCAGCAGGGCGGCCTTGACGCCCTCGAGGAAGACCTGGTTGTGCGGGCTCGTCCGCGCGCTGCCGCAGAAGGGCACGATCAGGTCCATGAAGTCCGGGTACTGCGTCGCCCACTGGTACGTCTGGCCCGCGCCCATGCTCCATCCCAGCACCGCGCGCGCGTGCTGGATGCCCAGGCCCTGCGTCACCAGCTGGTGCTGGGCCCGCACGTTGTCGTAGAAGAGCACGTGCGGGAAGGGCCTGATGTCCGGACGGGTGGACGGCGAGGTGGACTGTCCGTTGCCGAACAGGGCGGTGATGATTATGAAGTACTTATCCGGGTTGAGCGTCTTGTCGGCGCCGATAAGCCATTCGTTGTCTGAGATGCTGCCGGAGTACCAGCTGGGATAGATGATGGCCGGGTTGCTGGGAGAGCCGAAGGTCTTGTACGCTATCTGGGCCTTGGGCAGGATCTCGCCGGACTTGAGCTGGAAGTCGCCCAGGTCGTACAGCTGGACGTCGCCTTGTGCCATCTCGCCGACTTGCCGTATCTGACAGCGCCGTACAGCCTCGTTCGATTCGTGGTGACCGGAGCCAAGGAGCAAGACAAGCGGCGGAAACTGGTTGCTCTGGGACTAGATCCGCCGAACGGGTCGAGATGGTCCTCTCCCAGACGACATGCGACCATCAAGCCATCTCTCGAGGGAGGTCTCCGCCCATCTTCTTCTCACATGATTCACCACGCGGGCGTGCTATTATCGGTGGTCGACGCAGTACCCCACTTCGAGGTTGGCCAGGGCCGGAGCACGGAAGCGTTCCGCTGCGGCGTCGAAGAAGAAGGAAGGAGCGTGCGTCATCGAGCGCTTTGCGAAGGCCACGACCGGCCCGCACAGAGGACAGACCTGTGGCTCGCTCGAGGCGCGCTCGTTGCACTTGCACCATTCCATCTGCTCGCCGGAACACTGCTACTGCTGCTGGCTACAGGCGGAACACTCGTCCAAACGTGGCGTTCACGGCGAATCACTTGGCCCTCCTTCGACGCGGCCTCCTTAAATCCCGCCCGCGTCCCGTCCTTCGTCCCTCGAGGCGAATTTTCACATCGGTCGGCAGCATGGGAAACGTCACAGAGATGGCCGACGCCGAGAAGAAGGTGCAGAGAAACCCTGTAAGCTCGACCCGCAGGCCCGCGAGGCCGCCTTGAAGCTGACGGCACGAAACTCACCTTTGGTTTTTCTTCTCGAAATTGCAGCATCCGGACTTCAAGACGGTCGAGGCGGGCCGTCCCGAGTGGACGTCGAACCCGGACTTCAAGTTCACCAAGACGAAGAAGCCGGACTGGAGGTACGGCGAGGGCGCCAACGACGGCGGCGAGTGCCTGAAGAAGGCCCACGTCGAGATCGATCCGTACGCAGAGGGCCGCCCGGCCGTCTTCAACTACAAGCTCCTCATCTCCGCCATCGTGCCGCGCCCGATCGCGTTCCTGGGCACGCGCAGCGCCGACGGCGCCAGCACAAACCTGGCCCCGTTCTCGTACTTCAGCCTGGCCAACCACGACCCGCCCGTCTTCACCGTCGGCTTCTCCGGCGGCTTCGACAGGGCGAAGGACTCGCTGCGCAACCTGAAGGAGACGGGTGAGTGCAGCATCAACATCATAAGCGAGCACTTCCTCGAGGCCGCCAACGCGTGCTCCATCAACGCCCCGTACGGCGTCTCCGAGTGGGTCCTCTCCGGCCTGCACCCGGCCCCGTGCTCGGAGATCAAAGCCTCGCGCGTCAAGGAGGCCATCTTCACCGTGGAGGGCAAGCTCATGAACTTGCAGGAGTTCGAGTCACGTGCAACTCCCGGCAAGAAGACGGGCGTGCTGGCCGTCATCGAAGGAGTCAAGTTCTGGGCGAGGGAGGATGCCGTCAACGAGGAGAAGAACTTGATCGACCCCACCGTCCTGAGACCGGTCAGCAGGATGGGTGGCATCACGTATGGCAGGGTAATGGAGGGCCTTGAAATACCTCGGCCTGACTTTGACGAGACCATCAAAGGTGGTGAGTATGACCATTTGCAGAAACCAAAGGACCAGTCGCAGCTATGAAGGGTCAACCGATGCTAGGGGTTCTTAAGAAACGGTATAAAGACGAGATAGACACCGAGAGTCGGATCTTTTCTTGCACAACTTATTCAATAGAATAGAAATCGCGAGCTTAGACACGTATGATTTTGATTTGTTCAACTTTTTTGAATTTCAGGGTTAGAAAGAGCTACATAACCCCTTCCCCGATTACCATAATCTGATCATCTCATAATCGTATCATTACAAAAAAGCCAGCCCGTTAAATCGGTTGGCTCTCAAGATCAATCATGTCCGCCTTTAATCTTGCAGACGTCTAAAAACAATTTACTTTAGTCGTAAAGCTCCATGCTACCATCCTGATCTTCCAGCTCAGCCAGGGCATCTTCTTCATCATACATCTCGCTGTCACTGTTCTCCATGTCCGTGTCGCTGTGGTTCGGTAGCACAGAGATATGTCCGTTCTCCAAAACGACGCGTGCCGTCTCGCCGTCTCGGATTGCGCCCCTGAGAATAAGAACGGCCATGCGATTGAGCACCTCCTTCTCGATGAGCCGTGCCAAAGGACGAGCACCGTAAGCGGGAGAGTATCCAGCCGATCCGAGGTAGTCTTTGACGTCGTCCGTGATCTGGATAGTGATGTTGCGTCCGTTGGCGGCCAACCTCTTCTGGATCTCCGCCATCCGTACGTCGACAATACGGCGGATTTCCTTCTTCGTCAACCTGTTGAAGATAACGATGCTGCTGATGCGGTTGAGGAACTCCGGGAGGAAGTAGTTGCGTAGAGCGTTCATGACCATCTCCTTCGTGGTGGGGTCGATCTTGCCACTGGGAAGATTTGGTCGCGAAAGGTATTCGGCGCCCAAGTTGGACGTCATTACCACGATACAGTTCTTCGCATCCACAACTCTGCCTTGGCCGTCGGTAATACGACCGTCGTCCATGAGCTGCAAAAGAACAGTAAGGACTTCCTTCGCCGCCTTTTCAACCTCGTCGAAGAGAAGGATGGAGAATGGCCGCCGTCGGAGAGCTTCGGTCAGTTGTCCGCCAGCATCGTGTCCCACATAGCCTGGTGGTGCGCCAATCATTCTGCTGAGTGAGTGACGCTCCTGATATTCAGACATGTCGAACCGGATCATGGCCTTTGGATCGTCGAACAAAAACTCGGCAAGAGCCTTTGTGAGCAAAGTCTTACCAGTTCCTGAGGGTCCGCAGAAGAGGAATGACGGTGGCTGGTTCGGGTTTGCTAGGCCAGAACGTTGCAGTCGGATGGCGTTCGACACTGCCTTGACTGCTTCTGCCTGACCAACAACAGTCTCGCCGAGGACGCGCTCCATCTGCAGGAGCTTCTCCTTCTCCGTGGTCTTTAGTCTCGTCACCGGGATGCCAGTCCAGCGCGCGACAATCTCGTTGATCTGATCTGGACCCACGGCGTCAGTCACGAGCGGTTGGTCGTTCACTGATCCACGACGAGCCGCCATCTCGATTTCCTGAGCTTGCTTCTCTTTCTCGAGTCGGTTGATCTTCTGCTGAATGTCTGGAATTGCGTAGTACTGCAAGTCAGAAGCTGTTGCGAAATCGTTGACTCGCTCGGCGTCTGCCAACTTGATCTTGAGCTGATCGAGCTTCTGCTTCGCCTCTTGAATTTCATGCGTACGTGCCTTCTCCTGTTCGTACTTTTCGCGAAGAGGCTTCAGATCTTCCTCGACATTGGCAGCTTCAGCCTTGGCCTCAGCAAGTCGTTTCTGAGAAGCTTCATCCTTCTCACGCTCCAACGCATGGATTTCGATCTGCAGCTGTCGCAGTCTTCTCTCGAGGTGGTCGATGACTTCCGGTTGAGAGTCACGTGCTACACGCACAGCTGCTGCTGCCTCGTCGATGAGGTCGACAGCCGAGTCAGGCAAGCGGCGTTGAGTCAGGTAGCGTGCTGCGAGGGTGGCGGCGGTTACGAGGGCACCGTCGAGGATGGTGACACCGTGATGTGCCTCATAACGCTCCTTTAGACCTCTGAGAATCGAGATTGTCTCTGATACGGTCGGCTCTTTCACGAGCACTTGCTGGAAACGCCGCTCGAATGCTTGATCTTTCTCGATGTATTTTCTGTATTCGCCAAGAGTCGTAGCACCGATGCAGTGCAACTGACCACGAGCAAGCATTGGCTTCAGCAAGTTGGCAGCATCCATGCCACCTTCGCCGCTGGAGCCAGCTCCCATGAGTAGGTGAATTTCGTCGACGAAGAGAACAATCATCTCCTTGGCCTCCTCGATCTCCTTCAGCACGCCCTTCATGCGCTCTTCAAACTCACCACGGTACTTGCTGCCTGCAACAAGAGCACCGACATCGAGCGAGAGGAGCTTGCACTGTGCCAGGTTGGCGGGCACATCTGCATTTACTATTCGCAGAGCCAAGCCCTCCACGACGGTTGTCTTGCCAACACCAGGCTCGCCGATCAGTACGGGATTGTTCTTCGTTCGTCTCGACAAGATCCGAATGACTCTGCGAATCTCCTCCTCGCGGCCAATGACGGGGTCGATCTTTCCTTCCCTCGCCATGGCCGTCATGTCGATGGTGAACTTTTTCAGATTTTCATGCTCTGCCTCCGCGTCTGCTGTCTTCGAGTCGACCCTCCTGTTGCCCCGGATCTGCTGGATAGCTTCGTCGATGAGCTTCGTCTTTGGAATGTTGGCTTCAGTCAACGACTTTTGGATGCTGGGGTCTTGGACCAAAGCTTGGATGAGGTGGTCGATTGCGATGTAGCTATCTTTCTGTGTCGCCCGTAGCTCGTTCGCTTGTCTGAGAATCTTGGAGAATGCAGGAGACACTGGGATCTGCTCTGGAGGCGGGTCTTGGGATGGCTGTCGTACAAGAGCCTTCTTCAGCGACCGGTCGAAAGCTTGGGTGTCGCCATGGCTCCTCTGAATGATCTGTTTGAAGAGGGATTCCTCCTGCTGGGGACCGTTCTGCTGATCCCTGCTGAGGTCTGGTGGTGGCTCGTACAGCACAACAGCCAGATGCACCGGGCTGATCTGGCTATGCTGGTACTGCTGAGCAAGTTCTGAAGCGTTGACAAGCGCTTGTTGCGCCTTGTCTGTGAATTCGAGTTTCGAGTTCATGGTGCTTTGTGCACGGAAGATAAAAGCGTGTGTAAAGAAACAAAAGACTGCCGGGAAGCAACGGATTGGTGCGAGGTCACTGCATATATAGCTCGCCGGCCGAGCGTGACGTGCATGCTCTAGGAGATGCTGGAAGATTGGAGTCACGTTAGGAACGTACGAGGACGAGCCCGCATGCTCGAGCAGCTCGACGGCGCCTCTAGAAGCTTCTCTGGCAGTGATTGGCCCATGATGTCATCCCCGCTTAGTCAGCAGCGCTCTCAGCCTGGCCTTACCCACACACGCACGAACGACCAGCTCTCACACAATGTCGTTCTCCCTCTCTTTCTTGCCGTCTTTCTTCTCACATGAGCAGCCCCAGAACTCCCGCGTCGACGCGCCCGTGTGCATCCTGACCCCGCTATGGACGCCGTCTTCGCTGCCTTCGGCCTTCTTCGTGTGCAGACCAACCGTCGTCTGGTTCCACATTGCCAGCGGGGCCGGCGGCCATGCAAGGAGGGGCCTTGCTCAGCGCCATATTCTTCCATGCCCCTCACGCTGCCTGGCACTAGCCTAGCTGTCGTGGCATTAGAGGGGGTTGGGCGTCTAGTTCACAGCTTCTTGAATGATGGCCATGTATCGTCGGTCGCGATAGAATCCCTGCTCTGCTCGTGTAAACCTGAAGCTGTAAGCATAGAAAGTGTCAACCTCGCAGGACGACGTGCGCACCACGCCCAGGACGGCTCTGGTGAGCATGAAACAGTAGAGCATCAGGTGAAGCGTTGCCAGAGCCTTTCTGGAATGCATTGGGTAACGGCGGAAGGCAGGTCCACTGGCCAACGTCTTGCAGGCATGCGTCATAGAAAAGTAAGCGGTCCAAATCACTCAGCCTTGAGAGCACCGTACCCAAGGCGAAATCTCGACGAAGCCATACATTAGTAGCATCCCCTATTGAAGGGATATAAAACATATCTTGCCTTTTCTAAACTGGGGCGTTCAATGTCTAGAAAACCCCTTCTGGTTTTTTCCTTTTGATCGTGCATTGCCGGCATTCGTGTTCCAGCGTTGACGATGGATATCAAAAAGATCTAAAACTGCCTAACGCTCCTGAAGCACGACGACACGTGTTTGGATTCTAGCTGCGGACCAACAGGATACGCTGCGACACCAAGAACCAGAAGCGTCAGTCCAACTTTAGGCTCAAGTGACGGGCAACTTCGTCTTCTCATGCCACACACGTACACACACCACACGGTGCACGTTCGTGTCTGAAGTCAACTCCGAGACCAGAGAGTAACGTGATCTCGAATGGACCGCAGCTTCAGTAAGCTTGCTTCCCCGCAGGATGACTGGCGCTGGAGCTCTGGAGGCCGTTTCTACATGTCCAGAGCATTCACGTTTGCTGGGAGAGAGAAAACCTGGCAGCATCCTGGTATCGCTTTGTACCTTGGGACTGGCGCGTCCTTCCACACTCCCTGAGGACCAGGCTTTTGGGGCCGCGATGACTCGGGTCTGCATTTTGCCTGGCTCGTGGCTGCGCTCGAGAGAAGAGTGCCAAAACTCCTGCCCGCGTCGATACAGCATCGTCTTCAAGTATTAGGCCGCTTTCCCTGACCGCTATCTGAGACTCCCGACGAAGCCCTCAACCTGGGACGTTCTTCGTTTGCCTTCTTTCCAGCCTGACCTCATGTGATAGCAGCTCCAGAAGCTGTATTTGCGTATTGGTTGGGCTTGGTACGATGAGGCCCATGTGTGGACTTTCGCACGAGACTCGGCCTTTACCCAAGTGCTTCCTCTTAACTCCCTGGAGAGTTATGCTCGATGTCTTCCCATTTGATGGTGCCAGTGCCAAAGCCAAGCGACGAAAATAACGCATAAAAAAGTGAGCAGAGAGTTTTAAACGGATTAGTCACGTCCTTCGTGTCCCATCTTTTGCATGCCTCGTACTGAGAAGATGAATGGACTTAATGGTCAAGGTGTGGTGTACGTGTCTATTTGTTGAGCTTCTTGTATCAGTCGTTGTGGCAACCTCCACCGTGAGGTTGCGCTTGCAACCTACGATAGCCGCACTTTTGCTTTGCTATTTGGAATCCCGACAAGCAGAAGTTCTTGCAGAGTCGTCGCACTCTTGTTACAAGTGTGGTAAGTTAGATTCCTGCCCTCTCCCCTCCCAAAAGCCAAAGGAGATCGAATATGAGCTACGGGCCACACCCACACCCTCTGCGTTGTCATCCGCCATCGCCTGAATCGTCACCGTTGATTGGCGCTGCGAGAGACGGAGGCAAGCAGACAATGTGTACTTCTCCTCTGAGCGCTGAATATCTCCTCACGGATTCCTCAACATGCAGCAGCCAAGGAGCAGAAGTCGACGATGCCGACGAGGACAACTGTGATCAACACCTTGGAGCTCTAACCTATGGTGGACCCATACCGCAGGATGGACGCCGCTTCCTGGATTTCTTTGGCCTCCCAGGTGTCAACGGACAAACTGTAGACACGATCCATCGCGCTGTCCTACGCGTCTTTGACTACGTAAGTTCGTGATTTGCGTCACTGACAAGGGGGAGTTTTCTCTAACTTACACAGCTTCCAAGTAAGTCTGACGAGCGTTCGTTCACGTTCGTCGACAAGAGTACGTTCAATTTCCTCCTGCCAAAGTTGTATCACACTGTGACGATTGACATTGCCCGATTCCCCCATAATCTTCAAGCAACGATGGGTATGGTCTGCAAGACAAATCCGGGACGGCAATTCATCAGGCGTGTCATTTTTGATGGAGACGACGTGGCGGATAAGAGGATGCCACCTTCGGGCTTCACATACCTCGCTTCGCACATCATCAGTCAGCTGCCCGAGTATCAACTTGAGAGTTTTGAGTACAACGATTCCAACTTGCATAAACTTTGCCACCAGCTACTGACGGTTCTCTAGATGGCCTGCCGATTTCGTGCTACCTGAATTCGACACTTTGGACCTGTGGGATAGGCAGGACACTGTAAAGAACATCGCCATCTACCAGCACACATTAAGCGTATACTTGTGACCTTCATTTGCCAAATTTCTGAGGCTAATAGCTACAGTATTCTCCACAAGACACGAGAGATGCTTTAGATGCCATGGATAATCTGGAAGTCCTGCGCATCAGTGTGGATGACAGTGCTGGCATACGCCCTGTTTACCTGATTCTCAAACATCACCCTATCCGAGACCTGCATCTGGACCTACGAACCTACAAGCCGAAGCTATGTGGGAAGAGGAGCGTCGCAGAAGACGTCTCTCAGCTCGTTTTCAAGCACATGCAACCGCTGACCAAATGCCCTGTACAGCTCCAGCTGGCACTTACACGTCTTACCTTGTGGCATGTCGACCTCGAGAATAGCCACGGAAGCTGGCTACACTGCATTCGCCCCATGTCTCTCAAGGAAGTCGAGCTCGTTCAGTGTCCATTTGTCGGTCATTTTCTCCACCACCTGGCTGATCGACACCCGTGTATTCATAGCGTAAGAATCGATCACGACGAGCAACTGGATGTCCCAGCTCCAGCGATGACCACAGGCAGAAAAGCTCGAACTGACCATGAAGTGCTTGAGCACACATTCACGGACAGCCTTTGCAAGTTCCTCGTAGATCTCGCCTTCGCCAGAGAGGCATGTCAAGACCCAGCTCCGTGGGCTGGCACGGAGCCGAGGCAGCGCCTCAAGCGTCTCCGTCTTTGCATTGAGAATGCCGTTTGTACAACGACGTATGAAGAAGCCGTGAAGCTTCATCTGCCAAATCTCGAACTCCTTTCCCTCAAGTTTGTCAGCGACGCTGATGACGACAGCTCCGAAATCTTCAGCGTCGAAGCCTGCTTCGAGAGCTGCGAACCCTTGCTCCTTCGTCAATTGGACATCTCCTTCCAATCTTTCAAACGTTCAGAGAAGTGCTTCAACCCTGTCACACTGCGTCTCCACGGCGTCGTTGCCGAGAACGGTCATACGGCAGCTGCTCACGCGCTGTATGCCCTTCGCACAGCGCACAAGAAGAATTTGCAGGTTCGCGTAATTGCCATTGAGATACAGCCCAGGGAGTACGTCACGCTAGACAGAACGGGTAAGGTGATGGTTTGTAAATCACGTATGGAGTATTTCACCCGTGGTGAGTGTATCGTTATGGGAAAAAAAGTCGAGACCGTGGTCCCAGTAAGCTTTGCGCAGGTCAAGAAATACGCGACAGAGATTGAGGTGCTGAAACTGCCGCCTGCGAAGCTCGGGGCATACGGACGAGTATGAGTGTTATTGTTCGCATGTGGACGGAGTCGACTTTTTCTATGGGAATTGCAGGGCGTGGGTATTCAAGTTGATTAAGCGGATTATGAGAGCCAGCGTGCTTCCTCTTCCGCCATCGCTGAAATCTTAGTGTTCACATGCTATTCTACAAGGCACCGAACGTGCCCAGGGGCGCAAGGTGAAATTTTCGACAGTATATTCACTGTCCATACGTTCGTCATAGTCGAAACCTTGCGTAGCTTAGAAGGCAAACTTGGTCCTCATGTCACTGACCTTTCTCACAACCTCTCTCACACTCCTGTCCAGCTCCGCGGCGATCCTTTCTCTGCTCTCGTGGCTCAATAAGAAAAACCTCTCGCATAGGTCGCCGTCAACGACTCCCTTGACCGGCACGTACTGTCCCCGATATACTAAGTGATCACGACCTGCCAATGGAGGGTCCTCCTTCCGCATTTCAGACTCCAAAGATTGGAAGAAATTCGCATCCTCGCGTGAATCGAAGGGAATGAGGGCACCGATGGTACCTTGCAGCCCGGAGTAGATGAGCATCTCCTTCTGGCCGGAGACAAGAGCTGCTTTCGTGAGCGAGGTCGGGATGTCATTTACGAAATTGTGGATCAGAAGTTCGACTCGATTAGGCGTACCGCCTAGGTAACCGCGCTCGTTGAGTAGATGGCCCGCCGCGCCTTCTTCGTCCGCTTCTTCTGAAGCCTTTTCGGGCACGCGAACAAGCCAGAGATTACCAAATTTGTCACCGCCGGCAACTGTGCGATAGTCAACCATAGTGGTGCAGGTTGTCCAGCGAGCAACGCTGTCGTCAGCGAAAGGGATGAGCTTGTTCTCATTTGGTTTGTAGACAACATAGGTGACGGATTCTTGGATATCACCACAAATGATCCTATACCCCATTACCTCAATGCTGGTCAGCAAGTTGGGCACGGCGTTGCGGGCCTGGGCCTTTCGAAGCATTTGCTTTATACCGAGAGAATACATGACTAGATTTGAGCCAATCCCGGCAAGGATACGGCCTTTGAAGACACCAAGCGCGGTGGGTGGGGCGTCGACTCTGGTCTTGTGTATAAATTCGAGAGAACGACCCCCGTTAGTGACTTCGTAGACATGAAGAAAGCCGCAACCAAAAGAGCGCGGCGAAACGACAAGGTTTTGTGCTGTACCAACAACGACGAAGATCCTACCAGCAAGATGCGCGCCTTCAAACTCGAGGGCTGTGATGGCAGTCGGACATTCGTCATCTTCAAAGTATAGGGTATCGATTACGCCTTCAGGATCAAGAAGCCTGCCTTCGTCATCGTCGTATGCAATTGGGCCGCGAGCTTCATTGTAGCCTAGGGGATTGACAATTTGGAGACAAGACGCCCAATGACGGTCTGCCTTCGGGAGTCCGAAATCTTTGGGTGGCAGCTCCTCAACGTCACCATTTTTCTGCTCGTCCTTCAAACGCTTACGATTGCGTGCAGAAAGTGTATTGTTATCCGCCTCAATGATGTAGAAATATGGACGTATGCTGTCCGGTCCCATGTCAGGGTGCTTGACGAAGGCGCGTGGAGTGTTCTCAAGTGGAACTGATACGTGTCGTAGTACCGTGTCAAGCTTATGTGTTTGTATGAATCTGGTCCGCTATCAGCTCGCGCTCATAACATAATAGCTCGTCATCTTAGAATACGTTCGACGCTGTATCAGTAGGAACAATTGGAAATAGAGATTATGCTCATCAGAGAAATTTGAGTTCAGCAAGAGCATAGTTATTTGTCATCATAACAACGTAATAGTCACAAGAGAAGAGGAAGATTTTTACATACCTCAACTGTTTCTTCTCATCCACTCCAATGATACCATGAGGGCATTGGTCAGAATGGAAACTCCAGGCAGACTGCAGTGCTGGATAATCCAGCGGTGCTAATGTAAACATTTTGGTTTGCTCATCTGCATACCCGAGCCACGACTTCGAGGTAAGTGCTAAGATAGCTCGCTGGGTAGGTAGTTGGACACTGTACAACTTTACTGGCTGCACGCCCAGAAACCGCGATCGTGTATCAGATAGGTCACCTGTGATCTCGTCCAGGATAGTCCGGATGTATACACCACTCGTTAACCCAATATGGAGGTACAAAGTCGGACTGCCAGAGAATGAGTCGACCATCGACATAATACACAGCGAGCATGCGGGAGCGGAGATGGCCTGTATCGACTTATTCTCTAGTGTGGAGTCCGGATCTAGACTCAAAATACGAACGGTGGAGTTGTCGCATGCCACTGCGAGGTATGGGCTGCGCTGCCTGCCTTCTGGAACCTCACCCATGGCTAAAGCGGTAACACCACTTGGCATTTGTGGAGACTCGCCATATTCATTCAACTCACCATCTTGATCCATTTCGAAATACACAAGATGACCTGAGCTAAGGGCAACGGCCACCTGCTGCGTATTTGTGGCAACGGCAACAATGGTCCTATACTGAGGCACATCCCAATCGTTGATGCCACCTGTAGCAGAAATGTGCCGGATACCTTTGGGAAAAACTTGAATGACTGAGTCTTCACCCATCTGCTGGATTGCGAGAGTAGTAACAGACGTGTTGATGCCAGAATCGCTGATCTCCTCGATGTAATCTCCAACACCGAGGACGAGAGTATTGTGCTGATAAGCAAGGACGATATAAGCATCGACAGCATCATTGTATCGTAGCCGCGTTGTAAAAATACGGACTGGTTGCTCTGGCAGACCTTGTGCGATGAGCTCAGTCACTTGAAGACCATGCCGCACGTTTCGAAAGGTGCTACGCGGGCCAGCACCACAGATGGCATACAGTTCTGGCGCCTCTTGATACTCTAGATTTACTACCTGCAAGCCCATGAGTGGATGCAAGGAGTTCAGACTCGAAGCAAGGTCGATGTTCTGAAATGGTCTGGGCTTGAACATATTGACTTCGTAGCTGACTCTTGAGTCGGGGTACAAAACTTGTGGGAAGTCTCGCGATATTGACTCGCTGCTAAAAACGGGATCATCAGACTCATCCCCAAGTGCCATGACCTGGTACAGTCCATGATCCCCACTTTCAGAGGCAGCAAACAAGAAGCCGCTCTTCATGATGCACAGGCTCCTTGCCACGGGAATCGTGTCAAAGAATTTGAGGTTGAGCTGGCCGACCTCCCCCGTCAGCTTTCCTTGTTCATTTTTAACCAGATCCATCGTAAGCTTGAACACATCGCCGTCGTTTGTCTGGAGCAAAAAGAAAAAGATCCCACGCATTTTATGCATCGTGCCTGAAACAATCCGACGCTTGCGTGCAGTGTCTTCTGTGGCAGTCTGCCGACGCGGTATCTGAATGCGAGTCTGGTACTGATTTGAATGATGGTAAACAATGAAATCTTCGCTGCAGACAAGGACACCGCTGGGACCGTCCGCTCCACCTGGCACTTGGAAAAGCTTGTTTGCCGATCTATCTACCGGCTCAGACCATTTTCGGACGACATGATTTAGGCCAAGATCAAGCTCGTAATAGACCAGCTCCTTGTCCAAAGAAGCGTAGGCCTGACCGGTAGGATCTGCATCCGACTCGCCATAGTCAATCTCTAATGCCGCAAACACTGGGTTTTCGTAGCCGACGTCGAGTGCGACAAGGTCAAAGACAAGAGCGTGGGGCTTATGTGCTTCGAGGGGAGATGAAATGGTAAGGCTCTCGTTGGCCGTGCGGTTGAGCACGTAAACGAGCTTGTTCTTCTCGATGGAAGCAATCATGCATGCTCTTCCTTTCGGGTCTGCTGCCAGATACTCGCCAGGAATGACTCGTCTGATGCCCGATTTGCCATATGTCTCCAAGTGCACTCGCTTAAATCGGTTTTCATCGGGCATGTATTCAAGAATTGCAATCCGTCCGGAGTCTGACGCTATAATGATATAATCTGCAAATAGAATTAGCAATGTATTCAGGATTTGTAGATTATTGCAGTACCAAGCCGTGCCGTGCGCTTTACATCAATAGATTCGTCGTCGGTAACACAAGCGCTGCTAGGTATGCTTGGGAGAATCACTATGCTGTCGCTCATGTAGAGGCTTGATATTCAAACATACCTTTGCTACCTCCAGCCACTCTGAATGATGCCATTGCTCGTATTATGCCGAAGACATCGTGTGACATGATGGGCGTTATGACGCTGTTACGAGCATCCGGTCGATACAGGGTGAGTCGGGAGCCAGTAGCGGTAAGGAGCTGCTGCTCTTTGATGCCCATAAACTGCGCAGCGATGGCCTGCTGGATGGCCGTCGTAGGCTGCAGCGTCATGCTGTACATGTACATAGATGATGTCGCCGCCATGATGGGCGGACGATGAAAGAAGCGAGTTTACGTGGTTCGCGTGTCGTGAAGGTTCTGATAACAGCTCGTCGCTATCGTGCGTACCCACTCTCGATCTCAGGAGGTATGTGCTGGATCAGGCAAACGTCGAATGTTTCTTACGTGCTTTTGTCTCTTCAGCGTTCTGACTCCACTTCCAGCTCTCCTGCCTGAGCACAGAGAATCGCTTCGACGACGAAGGACTTTTGCGGCCAGAGCCTATCGTGCATCCATGCGCAATTTACGCGTATGCGATCATGCGTAAGTCCAGCTGGTAGTGTGGATCCGGTGAGACGATACCTCTTTTCGTCGCAAGGAGTTGCGATGTATGGGAATTTTGGTTGGCTTTTGAGTGGTGAAATAAAGTTTGCGACCTTCGGACGTTGAAGCTCGAATCTGGGCGGCAAGTTTAGACGAGTGTTTGGGCTTGGCTCGTATATACCTGCCTTTATCATCTTCCCACGGAAGCTCTCACACAGAGAGCCAGAATCACTCAGCATAGCACTGCTTTGTCGTTTCTCAGGCGTGGTAATTCCTTGTATAGACAGAGATCGCAGACCTATCATTCTCGCTATGCTACTCAATGTCGAGAACTTCCCCTAGCTTCATAATATTTGGCATCGGCCTCGACATTCCCCTTTGTGCGACAACGATAGTCCTATCCTAATTATCATCCTTCTTGAATTAATTTGTGCGACACTCTGTTCATGTAAACGTAATTGCTATCTTAACATCATGATGTGGTGGCCGAGACCGCAATAGCTGGTGAGATCAAGTGCCGAGTGGAGGCGGACATAACAACCGAACAATCCAACATGCTGTATGTTACATACGCATGTGCCCGCAAAGAATGGCTGACAAGTTTTTTATGTCGTGATGATTGACGAAAGAAAAAGCTTGCCCGGAGAACTTTGGAGTTCGGTGGGATGAGACCCGAACGATCGGCAGTCATGACATGCCTGGTTCAGCAATTAACAACTACCGATCTGCTTCCCCACAATCTCTCCGCATTTTCTACACTTATTCAAGAAAAATTTTCTTGCATATACCCAGCCTCGGCATGATTGTGTCATAATTTGAGGTTTTTATTTCGAACTTCGTGACAATGAACCACGAAGTCCGCTTCGTGGTGAGGAGATGAATGGTCATGTGTGCTCTATTTATCGTCGGCAATGTATGCACTCTGTCTCGAGCATCGTGTGCGAAACGATGCATTCTATATTGCTTTCGTGTTTGAGCGCGCTCGCACTCATCCCTGTTGTCAAGGCAAAATATGATCAGTACATTTTAGCTCCCACCTCACGAACAATATTTCCGGCTTCTGTTCACAAGATCAATGGCACCGTGAAGGACGCAGAGACTCTATGTGGCAGTTCTCCAGGAAACGCAGTGTTTAATGGAATATCTTCGGTAGCATATGACTATGGTAAGAACGTAGGAGGTCTTGTCACCATCACGATTGGAAGCACGTCCGATCAGGAGCAGTTCATCGGCGTAGCGTTTAGTGAATCATCTCTTTGGATCTCGGATCTGTGGTCCGACGCCACAGCAGACGCCGGCAACGACGAGATTCTCTGGTGGAAAATTACTGGGCCTGGAGATTACACTGTTGAGCGGAAGCATCAACGGGGCGGGTTCCGGTACATGACTTTAGTCCACAACACCACTGGTTCTGTAGGGGTCAAGCAAGTTCAAACTTACTTCACTGCTTTGCCACATCTTGCGGACGATGAATTGCGGAACTACAGCGGGTGGTTTCACTCCAACGGTAGGTTATCGACGCTTGAGCATCCACGCAATTTACTAAGACGAGATTATCAGATGAACTTGTCAACCGAATATGGTACGCTGGAGCCTACACAGCTCAGCTTTGTACTATCGATCCACATTACGGCAATTCACTCAATTTCTTTGGTACAATCACTGCCAGTGAGTCTATAAATGGTTCTGTCCCATGGTGGTCAAATACAACAATCGCAAATGCCAGCTCTGTTCTAGTCGATGGAGCGAAACGTGACAGACTGGTATGGCCAGGAGATATGGTTACGTCTTGGCCGACCATGCTCGTCTCAACGAACGACAAAATCACTGTTAAAAACTCACTGGATTCTCTATTCGAGAGACAAAATAAATCTACTGGCGTAATGCCTTATGCGGGATATCCGTTTCCACTTATATATTCTGCGACGTATCATCTACATAACCTCATCGGTGCTGCAGAGATCTACCTTTACGACGGAGATCTCCAATGGATCAGCGCCAAATGGGAACAGTGGAAATTTGCATTGTCGTATTCTCTTAGCACGGTAGATTCATCCGGCCTTATGAACGTCACCAGCAGCGCTGACTGGTTGCGCTTCGGCATGGGTGGGCACAACATCGAAGCTAATGCGATCTTGTACCATACTCTGAACTATGGCATCATGTTGGCGCAGGCGCTCAATGACAACAGCGTGCTCGAAACATACATGAACTATTCTCAGAACATCAAGTCTGCTGCGAACAAGCTACTTTGGGATGAAAGCGCAGGACTTTACAAAGACAACGAGACGACGACTTTGCACCCTCAGGACGGGAACTCCTGGGCCGTCCTATCCAACCTCACTGACTCCACCGAGAAATCCGCCACCATTTCTGCGGCGCTCGCTGCGCGCTGGGGTCCATACGGTGCTCCAGCCCCCGAGGCTGGCGCAACGGTATCTCCATTCGTTGGAGGGTTTGAACTCCAGGCTCATGCCGTAGCTGGCAACACCACGGCTCTTCTCGACTTGTGTCGCCTGCAGTGGGGCTTCATGCTGGACGATCCGCGGATGACAAACTCAACTTTCATAGAAGGATATAGCACAAATGGAGATCTGCACTACGCACCGTACACAAATGATCCTCGAGTGAGCCATGCGCACGGCTGGAGTACGGGGCCAACGAGCGCATTGACATTCTACGTGGCGGGCGTGCAGATCGTGGAAGCCGCCGGGAAGACCTGGAGGATTGCTCCAAGGCTGGGAGGATTGACCGAAGTCGATGCTGGGTTTGCAACAAGTCTAGGGCAGTTCTCAGCGAGCTCGAGACTGAATAAAGGCGGCTGCATAAGTGTGGAGTTCAAAACTCCTGAGGGAACCATGGGGACGGTTAGCGTTGAGACGTCAGGATGTAGCGGGCAATTTAAACTAAAGCCTAGCAGTGGTGATGGTGGTTCAAGTTCAGCCAAGATGAGCAAAAACGGAGACACGGTGGAATTTGATAATGTGCCTGGAGGCAGTTGGACATTGACATGTTCGTAGTTCGGCTGTGGCATATTTATAAGTGTTGAATGATTCATAGCAGGCTTTGACGGAATTTTGACCGACGAGAACACTAATCAAATGCCGAACTAAATGATTGACGGGGCCAAAAACAAACTAAAATATGACATGATCTAGAGAAAGCCTCGAATCGGGCTCGTTGGGGTTAAATGGCAGTTAGTTCTTCACATTCCTATCCATCATCAAGTCGTAATGAGAAAATCAACAATTCTTAGGTGTCGAGCAATTGCATGCAAGGAAGAAAACTCGCTTGATAAATTAGTCTTCACCCGATGCTCTTTAACTAACAACATATCCGCTATATAGCAGCATCAAAGGGCCGGTCGCCAAGCTCTCCTGATTTCCGCTTTCGACCGCCTCCAGAACACCTTTTCCAGTCTGCACAAGCTTCTTTGTGCCTTCGTCATCAGTCCATCTCATCCTCGAGTAGAATATTATGTGTACAGCAAAATAAACCGTGAGGCGGATCTTTTCTTGCTCACTTAGAGGACGCTCTGCTAAGTACGCGGTCAAAAAAGCACTGAACATTCCTTTGCCTCCATAAAATCGATCGACCAGCCACGCGTCTGCAGCGAACCGTCCGACATCAGTAGCCCCGTTTCCTACACGAGCATTCTCCCAATCTATGATGGTCAGGACCGGATCTAATTGATTCACGTTTCCCTCCGCTGTGCTTTGACGTGTGGTGTCCTCATCCGCGACTTGAATGTTGGATAGCCAAAAGTCGCCATGACAAAGGCAAACTTTGTCTTCGACTGACTCAGAGCCATATGCGGCGTTAATACGCTCTCCAAGTGCAGGATCGAAGCCTTGATGTTCAAGCACAGACGCAACTCCCTTAAAAGGATACTGATATGCAAAGTCAGTCGCATTGCCGTCAAGTTTCTCTCTCAAGACACTCAGCGCTGGTTGTGCTGAGGTTGCGTTATGCAATCTCGCAAGCCAGAGACCTATCCTCTGCGCTAAGAGAGCAAAGTCCAAGTGGAGCCCAGTCTTGTAGCACTGTCGCAGATCCAAGGCTCCGCCGTCAGACATGTGCAGAAGATGTTTGTCCGGAAAGTATTCATGCACTCTTGGCAGACGAATCTTCTCATCCGCCGATAGCATTGTTGCCAAACATTCCAGTGTTAGTTGCTCATAGTATATTCTCTCTTGCGGTAATGGCACGTCTGGAATGATGCGGATATACGGCTCCGCGTGTTTGATTATGCTTCGTCCATTTGACCTTGACTTGATTCGCCAGCAGAAATTGGCTGATCCGCCCTCGAGAAAGTCCACTTCGTCACAAGGCACATCTTTCGAGTGAAGAAACTGGCGAAGTTGGGCCTCCGTTGTGATTCCCATGTCCTGTCAATTCGGCAATTGGATCACTTGGTGTCACAGAGCTCGCGCTGAAGGTTCTGGTACGAGCCAACTCCTCTAGTCTTCAGCGAGACGTGGTAGATTGATAGCTCTTTCGTTTGGTACTGACATAGGCTACGTACTAGTCAACGCATATAGCTAACGAATGAGAAAGGATGTGATCCTCGGTGTGTTCTAATCCGTGGCCTTGATCGCCGTCTATGTCCTTCAAGGATTGGGACGGCTAGAACTACCTGGCCCGTGCATCAACATGATCTCTAAACGCACTCCAGAAAGTGTCAGACCACGACGAAAAGCGCAACGACAATGTCGTCCAAATACACATGTCAGCGTTGCCTGACGCAACTCCGGTCGGCGAGGCTGCAGCGACCAGTTCCCAGGATAAAATTTGATGCCACGAGCCGCCGATGGCACTCAATCGCTCCTCGAACGACCAAACGGCAGTCGTCTACGGCTCAGGCCTTCAAGAACACGTCGAGCTCCACCGATGCCAATGGCGGCGTCAAGTCCAGCCTTGTTCTCACGCAGAACAACCTCTTTCACCCCTTCTCGAAGTCGCCAATACCCGAAATGCGCAGCCGAGCGGATTATATAAAGTCCCATGCTTGGTGTCCACACCCGTCGCATCAACGTACGAGACTCGTACTTGACCCCAACGATCCGGAGGCGAGAAAGCCAGCGTCCAAAGAGGCCGGTACGGCGCCGGCGCATGTGAACTTCGAGTGCCCAGACTGCGGCATCCCGGTGTACTGCTGCGAGGAGCACTGGGCTGATGACTACGAGGCTCATTTGGAGATATGCGACACGCTGAGGCAGATCAACGAGGACGACCACGATCTCAGGTCAGGCCGGGTGTTTAGCGAGTTCAGGATGGCGGACGAGCAGATGGAAGAGATTCTGGTGAACATGACAAACTGGGACACGCTGCTCTACACGCGCGAGTACGAAGCTATAAACGACGACAGGCAGCTGAGGCAGGCGACGAGGCTACTTACGTATCCTATCACCATCGGCAGCATCCTGCACGAGTTGTCGCCATACAACATCCGCTCTGGCGGACGATTGACTCCGGAGGGCCTGAGATCCCTCTCGGCGCTTCGTTACACCCTCCATCCGCCTCGTACAGGCGAGGGCTCCACAATGAAGACCATCCGGCTCAAGCCTCCCCCGGTTCGTGTCTTCATTGTCGGAGCCCGGGCCGAGTCTTCCCTTCCACGTGAAGTTTGGACTCAGCTCGCGTACCTCTTCCCTCGCGTCGCCTTCCACTTGATCTTCATCGGCCCCGAAAGCATGCTCAACCGCGACGCCGAATTCCCACTCCCGGAGCGCACGCCGCAGAATCCATTCGGCGCGGTTGTGGAGGACAGGATCAGCCACTACATGAAGATCAGCACCTACGTCGATTACTTCCACACCTTGCACGAGGCGCAGCACTTTGCGCCGTACGATCCCTACTTCGACGTCTTCATGCTTTTCCACCCCGGCCTTGGGCATCCCATCTCTTCGTCTGAATGGGCGGCCACCATCCCCATGCTTCTGGAGACGAAGTGCGCCATCTTCGCAACGGGCTACACCGAGTTCGACATGCAGAGAGACTTCGAGTTCGTGCAGAAGACGGCAGGTGGCGAGGTCGACCTGCTGATGGAGCCGGGAGAGAATCGATTCAGGAGTCTGCGGTGGGATCTGAACGACATGGAGCCTCAGGATATCAGCGCGGGCAACTGGGGCGTGTGGGGTTTCAGAGGCAAGAGGTATGAGGCCGAGAAGACGGAGTAATTGCAGGACTTTGTCTCTCCCCGCTCCGTGTAATTGTAGACTGTACTTCTAATCCATGCGGTTTTCCCACTACCAACGCCGTTGCTTCTGTCTCCCTCCACGTCCGACTCCAGCTTTGCCTTTATATGTTCAAAACTCTCCTTTTGAAGTCTCGATCGTGGGAGAGGTGGCTGCCTCAGCAGCCTGCTTTCGCGCGAACGGTTCTTTTTTCCAGCTCCAAATCAAAGTACAATCGGACCTTAACTTCAGACGCTACTTTTTACGGTTCGAACATGTCGCAGCGACACAAAAACGTTTCAGCCTATTCGTTTTGCCCATCTTTTTTTATGCCCCGCCAACGAAACGCGGTCAAATCCGGGTGGCGACGTACGAGATGGCCATTGAGGGACGCTGAACGAAAGGCGCCACACGCTGTCCGACGAGCAAGCAATGTCTCCAAGTATCCGTTCACAGGCTTCTAGGCGACTTCGTCGAGGTTTCGCCGAACAACCCGACTCTCCAGGTGACGTGAATGTTTGCGGCGGCGCGAGGATGGAGATCAAATGTGGCATATGAGAAGGAGTAGGACAGGGGAAAAGATGAATCTATTCTGTGCACAACATTAGATACACGAGGTAAGGACCTTTTGATAGGTTTTGCACACGGCAGAGAAACAGCACGATGGGTATCAAAGGACGAAACGAAACGACGCACGCCTCACATGCATTCCAAACCGTTTTTTTTTATTAACTGCCAGACTTCGACCACTCGATCAGCTTGTCTTCGTACTTCATCCACGTGCGCAAGTTGAAAACCCATTTCTTTACGTTCCACCTAGCCTCGGCAACTCCTTTGTCCATGGAGTCGAGTTCGGAGTTAGCCCGGCTCCGCCATCGATCTCTCACGGCGACGAACGTGCTGTACATGGCTCGTCCAATGTTATCGAAGTGGTGTGTACCGTTCAGCAGGTGATCCTTCTCGCAGAAGGCCTTCAGCGGGGCCATCTGGTTCCTGGTGAGCAGGAAGTCGCCTAAGAGGAGATTTAAAATGTCCATCGTCCGCCTCATCTCAGCGATGAGATCGCCGTTGTTAGTCCATTCGAAGGCGGGCAGCGACAACGTGCGACACAGGCGGTCGAACTTGTGCCTGAGGTTGTCTTTGTCTGCTGTTGCGTTAAGCGTGAGAGTCCAGAACATGACCAAGCACTTGCCATGAGCATCTTCCATGGATTCCGGCCAGGCCACTGGCGTCTTGTTCAGGATGTGTCGACAAGCATCAATGGTATGAGTGTAGTCGTCGTTCTCGTTAACATATGGGTGACTAGGCGTGACATTTCCGGGAAATGTGGCCCATTCCTCGTCAATCCAAGCGGCCATGAGATGGAGATACTTAGGTCTGTCGAGGTCACCTTTAGGCATCTGGACTGCCTTGTCTGTGATCTCATAAATGGACATCAAAGTATTACCCGCACCATTATCCTGGACACCGGCCGAGACAGTTGTAGTTGCAGGTGCGTATGACGAGGTCGCTTCATCCACGTCAGGATGACCGGTTAGATTTCTTGCAAGAGAATACTGCTTATTTGACAGCTCGTCTTGTTCAAGCAGATAACTTCTCTGGTATTCAGCGCGTGGCTTAGTTACGGTGCCCTTTGGGGTTGAGGCGTCGTTGTCTTCAGCTCCCGCAGAATCATCTTCCTCGGTCCACAAAGACGCATCATCGTCAATCGGACTATCACTCACTGCTGGAGAGCCTCGGGCCATCGCCAATAGGCCTTGTGTCACTGCTGTTTTAGGGTCAAATCGAAATGTTGGATTTGATGGCTGTGTGTCTGTTCCTGATGCTCCGACGGTGTAGGACCAAGGCTGTTGCATTTGATGGCTTTGGTTAGACGTCGGGGGCAGATCCGCCATCACCACATCAGATTGAGGCGTCTGTACCAGCGGACCAGAATTGGCAACGGGTGAGGTTTCCGCGGTTGCATCCTCGCGGCCTTTGACGTCTTGCATCTCTACATCCTCCGAAACTTCTGCCTCAATCTCTTTTTGATCAACCTTTGCTGTTTTATCAAGCCAGCTTCCCAGAATATCATTTACGTTTTGGTTCCCTGACGCCTCGTCATCAGTGATGACTGGTCCTTTAACGCGGTCTGGTGCGTGGCTTGTTGCAACCGCTTGAGACTGTAAGGATGCTGAGACATATCCTCCTTCACGAAGATGCTGCTGGTATTTCCCTGCATTGATGGCTGACCTTGAAATATCCCCTTCACGCACGGCATCCACAGATACCGAAGGTTGAGAAGTGTTCTGATGCTGTGGATCAGCAGGTGATACGGAACCAGGAGCAAAATTGTCAGGCTGAAGTTGTGCGTTCATCAGATTGTTGAGCAACTTATTTGGCACCTGCGAAGTTGCAGAAACCATACCCCTATTTTCTTTCGCAGCTGTAGGAGCGGAGGTAGGGTTCGCCGCTCTGCGATGGATACGACAAGAGAGGATCAACCCCATGGCACGCATTCTCCGCATAAGTTCCTTCTGGTATTCAGAAATCTCTTCCACCGGCGGCTGCTTCCGTGCCCGTACTCGGTCCTCATCAATCAGGCTCGACTGATCCCATGCTACGGCCCTCGCCGTGCATTGCTTGTCCTTCGTCGATTTTATGGCTGCCTTTTTTGCGACATGGACCTCAGCTTCAAGCGCCTGTGTTTCCGAGACTGACGCATTGTCGTGGGGTTCCTCATTTATAAATATGACGGATGACCGTTCGAGCTCGTGCGCATCTGTGCTTGGAACCAGCTCTCTAGATGGGCTGGGGGGAAATTCAATTTCAGCGGACCTGGTCTGTTCTAAGTCAAGTGAAGTCCGCTTCGCCTTCATCGCTCGTGCTTTCAACCTCGCGTTACGAGCATATAGATCCGCGAGCACCTTGCGAGCGGGGTGCCGGAGCTCGTAGGCAATCAGGTCCAGGTCAGGTCCATCGGGTAAGCTGGGAAGGTCTTCCAGCTTGATAAGGCCCTGAACTTGATTATCCAACAATGGTGTCTGCGACAGCACAAGGTCGGAAGATCCGAAATGGTTTTCCGGCGCGCTTAGATTTGATCTGGGCGATTGCACCGTCATATTGCCGCCATCCGGCTCATCTTCTTGTTTTTCTAGTACGGCATGCGAATTGTGCATCAGATCAGTTACCGATGGCCTATCGTGGACGATATGTTCATCGTGTCGACCAAGCGCCGCATGCATGAGGGACTCATCTGTTTCGTGATGCTGGGTTAGTGGGACCCCTTCGTTTTGTGTGCCCACGCTTTTTGACGATGATACATGCTTTTTCTTGCCGGTATTTGAAGCGTTTCTTCTGGAAACACGCCACTTCGGCTGGAATCGCGAGTTTCTACGGCGATATTGGCTCAGTGAGTGCACTAGCTCTTTTTCACTGATGTCGGTAGTATTATGTCTACTATATACTCCCAGTGGCGTTTCAGCCGTCGCCCAGCCTTCCGCTTGTTCCAAGGAGGATCCAGTGGATACTTCGTTACTGGTTGAGGCCTCGTTCGAACATGCTCGAATCGTCAAGGAAGAGGACGTCGTCGTGCTCCCAAGATCTTTATTCGGCAAGTCCTGATCGGCCTTGCTTGAAATAGGTCGTGACTCTGAGAGCAGTTGCTCCACTCCGCTCTGTTTACACCTTTGTGTAGATGGAGGAGCATCAAAATTCCGATCGTCATTCGCCGTCGCTGTGGCAATCCCCATCTTTGGTGAGCCATCATCGCCGCACGAAGTGCAGAGTGATTCTCGCGACTCTCCAATGACCCGACATGCCTGGGAGAGTTAGAACTAAGACTTCCTCGGCGGCTCAGAGTTGGGGTGCCTCACGATTTCGCCGCACTTGGCAACAACCCAGAAACAATATCCAACGATGCCGCTAAGGACCACCAGAATGGAGAACAGGGTGACCAGAATGTCGAGCAGTCGCACTAGCAACAAACGGAGGATTCCAGACTCGAGCAAGCTGAAAAGAAGGATGCAGCTGACAAACAACCTAACCAAGGATACAGAGGCAGACATTGTCTCATAGCCGGGGCAAAGTTGTCTGGGTCAGTAAGCCTGCAAGTATGTACCCCGTCTGCTGATATTTAAAGATGAAAGGTATTACGATCAACGAAGTTGGGCCGACGGTTTAGTACGAGAAAGTCAAATGACAACTATCGCAATGCACGGAAAACGTTCAGCAGAGCATGCAAACTTATAAGTCAGATTATTTTAGAAAACAAGGTGACTATACTTGGAGCATCGATTGGAAATTCAAGTGAAAGTTAAGTAAAAGGCCATTGTGTGGCTAGGCTTCGCGTGAATTCGTTGTGAAGCAAACGTAACTGTCGTCAGTAGGATGGGCAGTGACCGGACAATGTATTGTGAATGCAGCAACAACACGACATGTATCTTTGGTTTCCATCTCAGTTACCGGGCATCCCATACTGGCCTTTCCGTAACTGGGTGGGACAATGGGAAGGCGACTTGAGGGGTCGATACAAACATGAGCGTGAATCGAGCGTCCGTGAATAAGGACGGACTTGGGTGACTTGGTCAAGAAGGAGAGATGCCACGCTCACATCCACCTCAGACGGCCGCGATAGGCTGGCTCCAGACGCTCAGGTCTGGAGTTTTCCAGCCCAGCGTCTGTACTAGACGCGGGGCTGTACATCGCGACGGAAAGCAGCTGCGCCTGAGAGTCCATGTACCGAACGGATTGAACGGCGACTTGGTACAGCAGGGCGCTGACGATGTTGGATCTTCACGGCGCTCGAACGGAATCCAAACGCTCTTGCTGGGTCGTAGTCCCAAACATCGAGCGCGCACCAAAGGACTTCCACGACGTCTCGACGAAACCGAGGCAGAGAGGTCCGGAAGACGGAGCCATCTCAAGCAGACCAGCAACTAGGGATAGGCTCGATTCGCTCGCGGAAACCGTGGGAGGTGCGCAGACGTCTACCATCTTGTCGCTGTCTCGGGAAGAGAACGTACAGCACGAGCGACGTGAAGATAGAGCGCGGTGATCGGCAGGCAGGCAGGCAGGCAGGCAAGCAGGCGCTTGTGTGCGTCCTCGCCAGCGACAGCAGGCGGGAGTGATGGACGACGGATGGGATCTTGCACAGCTGACTAAGCGCAAGCCACCGTCGATCCGCTGCTGTGGCCCAAGACGAGTCCAGCGCTCGGCCATACTGCACTGTGACTAGCCCGTTGGCCAATGCGACAACAAATCTCAGGAACCAGTAAAACGCGTAATGCCAAAGGGAAGTTCTGTCCAGTTTGTCCTTTTTTTCACGGGCGAGACCTGACGCCTTGGATTCCCTTTGTTCGACCGATCCGAACACTTGCTGGCTGTGCTTTTCTGATCGATCCTCTCTTTTGCGCAGCAGTCCTCGAGTCTGACACGGGTCACACGTCTGGAAGTGCAGACGCTAAGGCTCGCGCTCGTTGTAATTTTGCTGCGGCCGGATAACGCTTGTTGTTATCTTATCGCTGTAGAGAGCAAGAGAGCGAGAGAGCGCAGGCGAAAGTGTGCAGCTTTGCCTTGCTTGTTCCCGCTAGTCCTCGTCTATCTCTCTTTCTTTTTTTTAATTTGACCCTTTGCCTCGCCTGACATCAACCCGCAGCCATCCGGACGAACAGAGCCCCCAACACCTTGCATTCGACGAACCTCTGCCAGACGAGACCAGCGACCCGAACAATATCACTTGCTTCTTCGAGACGCGGCCTGTGTCCAGCAATTTGTCCGCTCTGCTTTCCTGCATCTCTTTCTGCTACGTCCGCAGTCCCGACATCCCCTTTGGAATCCGCGCCGCCCAAGCTTCGATTCGCGCAACAAACCCGCACATCCCGTACACCGTCGTCGTTCGAGCCAGGCAAAGAGGACCGTAGCTGCACAAAGGTCGCTACGGCCTTTTCGTATCTTTCAACATAGGGAAAACAAAGTCTCGTACCGCAGGCGCCATGGTGGCCACGCGGAGCTCAGGCATGAACGGGTCGGCGACGGTGGCGTCACCGCGCCCCCAAGTAGCGGTGCAAGAGGAGAAGACGGAGAACATATTCATGTTCATACCCAATCAGATAGGTGGGTCGTGATCTTTTGCTCACACTGTCTTCCGAAAGAAAAAAAAAACACCACACGCACAGAGACACAAGAGACAAGCACATGCTCCCCGCACGACCGTACTCTGCAATTTGCTCAACGGAATCAAGCTGCTGACGGATAGCTAATCTTCAGGCTATGCCCGCGTCATCCTCGCCATCGCATCTCTATACTACATGCCGCTGCACCCGCGCACATGCTCCGGCCTGTACTCGCTGTCGTGTCTGCTCGACGCGTTGGACGGCTACGCCGCACGACGCTACGACCAGTCCACCAAGTTCGGTGCTGTGCTAGACATGATCACGGATCGCTGCACAACTTCGTGCCTGCTCGTCTTCCTAGCCTCCGCGTTCCCGCGCTGGTCCATCGTCTTCCAAGGCCTCATCTCGCTCGACTTTGCGTCGCATTACATTCACATGTACGCAACCCTTGCCATGGGCGGCAGCAACCAGTCGCACAAGTCGATCGATGAGGGCAGGAGCTGGATCCTGAAGCAGTACTATTCGAATAGGGTATGTTGCACCTGCGCTGACTTTATGCATCTCCGGCCTGCCTGCTCGCTTGCCTGGCAGGCCGTGCGAGAGAGGGATGCTTGTGAAAGGATGCTTTCGCTAACGTTGACGCCACCACTTAGACGGTGCTGTTCGTGTTCTGCGCGCTCAACGAACTGTTCTTCATCGCGCTGTACCTTCTCTCCTTCTCGTCGCCCCTTCTTTCGCCTTCGCTCCTCAATCCCCAGCCTTCGACGCTGCAGCCGGGCAGTCCCGCTGCGCCAAAGCCGTCGCTGCTCTTTACCAACCCATGGTCGGCAGGCGCCATGGAGATGGCCAGGTAAGTGCTTACGAGGCCAACAGGTCTACGACCTACAAGACGGTCAAGGGATTAACGCAAGCATTGCCACGCAGGGCGAACAAGATGGACAGCACAGTGCCCTGGATTCTCGCGGGCATTTCGTTCCCCGTCATGTTTGGCAAGCAGGTGATCAGCGTCATCCAGCTTGTCAAGGCGAGCAAATGGATAGCGGAAGGCGACGTCGCTGATCGCCGGGCCCGACGGGCGAAGAAGAACTAGAGAGATGCAACCGAGCTGATCGACCGGCTGGTCGGCCAGCTCCTCGTTCATGCGTTCCGCCTATCCACGACGTGAAAGAGCACGGGTCCTCGACGAGGCGAGGCGCTGGTGGGGCGAGCGTCGGTCGAAAGCGCGAGAAATCACACATCCTCTTCCGTCACTTGCTCTCTAGCCGTTCCCGAACAGTGGGAGCTCTGAACTGACCGGCGCCTCGAAGACCATAGTGCTGTCCTGGCGAAGAATGACTTGACCTGAGGTCCCTCTGTTTGCGCTCGCTTGGTTCTTTTGTTTCCAGTACAATCCAATTTTTTTTTGTTTCATCGGTGTCCTTTCTGTGGGCCAGTGTGGGTGGGAGACTAATCAACACACATCTATCTACATATATTTCAAGGCAAGGCGCATCATCTGGAATCTCGCATATTTTGAGGGGAGGGAGGTATTGAAGCTACACGACGTTGCATGCTTGGCTGCTACGCAGTTTGCTTCTCGCACACATGTAAACATTCACCCATCGACCCCGCCCGCTACACACGCGATCACACACGAAAGCCATTGGAACTTTTGTGTGCGTACAACTTTCTTCTCCCTTTGTACTTTTTGTCACACTTACTGGAGCGAGATCAATAGACGGGGAAAGGTGGCGACTTTTGTTTTTCCCTTTTTTGTCACACATTTGTAATCGCTTATGGAGAGCTCCTAAATGACGCGACCAGGCTGGTTCGTCGTGCAGTTCTCTTCTGTTCTTTTTCTTTTTCCTTTACGTTGCTCCTCGTGTCTGCATCTGATCACTTTGTACAGACTAGCTCTAGCTCGAAACACGAACTCACGGCGATATCTTTGTCCGGCTGCTAATAATAGCACAACGCTCCTTTTCCTTTTCTCTGCACGTTTTGGGTTTCGTTCTTTTTTTTTTTTTTTTTTTAACTTTTCTTTTCTTCTTTTTGAGTACGCAACGACGATCTCGGATGCCACAGATCTGCTGTTGACCTCTTGTACACGACTACTTTGTTCTACTATGGACGTGGGAGGGTGGATCTGAAAGACAAGGCTCCGTCCAACACACTGGACAGCCGTCCGCGGTGTGCGTGGTTTGTTGTGAGCTGAGAAACGATCCAACAATTGAACGAGTTGTCGATTGCTAGCGATGTAGAGGAAAGAGGGGGTGGGGGGGGGGGGGGGGGAATCATACTACCAAATAGCCAAATAGCGTGGTCGAAATAAGAGCAACTTTTCCATGATCGGTCGACGCAAGTGGCATAGCAAACAAATGTATGTACATATCTATATATATATGTGTGTGTGTAGGCTATACAAGCTACTTTCTGTAGATGACGAGCGCTTTTATTAGCCTGCGAGGTGCTGGCAGCCTTGCGAGCTGAGAAGTTCACAGATCCGAGCTGGTCGGGCGCAACTTCCAATCTGCGCCCACCCCGCTTGCGGAGTTCTACTTTCCTCTTCTGGACCGGAGGATTTCATGTAAGAAAAAAAAAAGTGTTTGGTGCCCCGTGCGGAGGGGCCCCCTGTCACAAAAACGGGCACGAACTGGGAAGGAACGGGGAACGGGAGTGCGATTGGCCGCAGAGCGGATTTCACAAGGAGAGAACTGGTCTCGGCGGGATGGGGAGAGAGAGAGAGAGAGTGTGTGTGTGTGTGTGTGAGAGGGAGGGAGGGAGAGAAGGGGAGCGTTGGGGCGTTGTGGCGACGTAGCGACGTGTTTGTATGTATTTTTTTTGGGGGCGAAAGCTGTTGCAGTGCTCCTGTCATTTGCGGTCGTGGCACTCTGTACCTTTGACAGAATAGCCACGGATGGCACTGGGCCCTGTGCGGATCTCGCGCGAGGAGTGTGCAAGTGATTGTTCGCGAATTCGGGTCAGGTGGATGATCTATGTGTTCAGCAGTAGCAGTGGCAGCAGCAGTAGCAGTGGCAGGAGCACTGGGTAGACGTTAGGAGCCCCCCGAGGGCAGGACTGGATCAGCGTTTGCTGGGAGAGGTCTTGGATGCGGGCCTGGGGCACAAACGTCTCTGCTAGGCCTGCAAGACTGCAGAAACGCTTTTGTAGCGGTCGTGCGCACGCGACGATGGCTGGGACGGCCATGAAGCATACCGAGCACGCATTCGGACGCGTCGACGGGCGGGCAAAGTCAAGGTCCCTTCTTTGCGTGTGGCAAGGCTGGACAGGCTCCGCTTTGGGCGGCGCGGAGACGGAAGAGTAAGGGCGAGAGAAGCGCGGTTGCAGATCGCATCGGCAGACGACAACGAGGCCGGCGCCGGCTCAGAGCAGCGCAGGCGGGAAGAGGATCGGCTGCAAGCAAGGTTCGCTGACCGACTGCCAAGCACGCACGCAAGCGCGCAAAGCAAGCAAGAAAGATGGTAGTTCTTTGTCTTTCAGCGCTGGCCGTTGACCGGTCAGCCCTGCGCAGACCCGCCCGCCGGGAGCGTCTCCAGTCAGCACTCTGGCCGCCGGCCGGGCGTGCTGACCGACGCACACGCTCTGGCCTTCTCGGGTTCAGAGTGCGCGTGCGTGCGGCGGCAGACGTCCAGCGGAAGAAAGACGCAGCAGCAACAGGAGTAGCGGTGGGCGGCTTCTGCGCTCTTGCTTTGCTGTGCGGACGGTGCTGACCTGCGTCCTCGTTCGGGCGTGGCTTTCGATCCGGTTGTTCTGTTTCCGCGCAGTCGCCCTCCTCGGTCGCGTCCCCCGTCGTAACCTTACCGTACCGTACCGTACCGTACCGTACCGTACCGTACTTTGCCCTCAGGTGCTTGTACCTGTACAAGTAGGTGCCTGGCGGTGCTGCTCGCTTAGCCTGGCCCAGCCCAGCCCAGCCTTGCCCTGCCCAGCCTGGCGCTGCCGTTCTGGTGCTGCCTTTCTTTTCCTTTCGTTACCTTACCTCGCCACACGTGGCCCCCAACCCCCCGACGCCGTGCCGCCTTACGTGACCCGTGTGCCTTGTTCCGTACGCGATGACTACGCCGCGTCGGTCTTTCATTACCGCCGTGCTCTTTGTCGTCCTCGCGTGTGGCCAGCCCGAGCCCCAGCCGTCTGGCAGCGAGCCCAGGACGGCTCCGCTCAGCTGAAGCTGTCCCTCGCCCTCCTCCGCCCCTCCCCTTCTCCCCTCGCCCCTCCCCCTCCCTCTCTCTTCCCACCCCAATAATTTCCCTCCCTCGCCTTATCTGACACGACCCAAAAAAAGATCGCGTCGCCGTCTTCTCCCCCATCTCTCCCTCTCTCACTCTCTCGCGTCTAGTCCCGCGCCTCCATCCTGACCGCCCAGACGGCTCCATCCCCGGCATCCCTCTTTTTTCTTCCCTTCCCCCTCGTATTTGGAAACCCGATCTGACCGTCTGCCGCGCCGCCGTCCTCGCTCACGGCCACCCGCCCACCCACGCGCGCCCAAGCTGAGCCAGCCCTCACACTTACACTCACCCTCGCCCTCGCACTCGCGCTCGCTCACCTGCTCGTCCGCTCTCTGCACGCACGCGCTCTCGCTCTCCTCTGGTCCCACCGACCTCTCGCCTGCGCCTCTTTCTTGGCCCTCCTCTTCCTTTCCTCTTCTTTCCTGCTCTCCTCTCTCTCCCTCCCTCCCCCTCGCAGGCTTTCCCTTTCTCTTCACCTTCCATCCGGTGATCCAAACGCATCCAGACCGGCTCTCCCCTTTCCCGTAGAGCATGTCCCTGCGCAACTTCTTAAGTGGCAGCAAACGGAAATCCAGCAACCAGACGCCCAGCTCGCTCGTCTCCAAACCCTCTCCTTCGCCCCAGCTCAACACCTCCAGCGTCTCCTCCGCCTCGTCGCGCCCCAGCGTCCAGCCTGCAAACAGCTCCACCACCTCGCTGCCTCCCCCTCCTACCGCCGCCCAGCAGTCTTCTTCGGCCACAAGCCCCCAACCGCCCGCGGCGGCCAACCCTTCGCCCCCTATGCAGAACCCGAACCAGCTTGGTCGGCCCCCGAGCTACAGCTATGCACCTCCGGGCCAAGGAGCGCTGGCCGGCCAGCTAGGTGCGCCAGGCCACCCCGTCGCCGGTCGCCCTCACTCGCCCATGCCGCCTCCCATCAACACCGCAACACAGCCCGCAGCCTACCCGCCTCAGCAAATCTATGGCGCGGCGCCGCCAGGCTACCCACAGCCGGGCGCTCCCGGTCCCTACGGTTCTGCTTATGCGCCTCAGCCTCCCGTTCCCCAAGGCCCCGCCAGCTACGGAGCCCACGCCGGACGCGCGAGCGAGATGGAGGGCGGCAGCAGGAGCAAGGCCCAGCTGATTGTGGGCATCGACTTTGTGAGTTTGGCTTCTTCTTTTCGCCTGTTCTAGCCTTGCTTATTCAATCTGTGGTTTTCTTTCCAATATTTTTTTTCCCCCTTGCTCCCGTCCCAAAGAAAAATATCCCCTATTTCTTTATTTTGAGAAGAAAAAAAAAACTTTCAGATTGAACTATTTTTTGTTCTTGTTTTCATTGCTTTTTTTTCTTTGGAACAATTCCTTCATAGCTCCAATTTTGACCTGTGGGAGCATATGAGGGACGCGGGGTCGATAAGAGAAGACTGGAACACAGGAGAGCTAACACCACGGCCACAGGGAACGACATTCTCGGGTGTTGCATTTGCGTTTGCAACGAATACAGAGGCCAAGGAGGATATAATAACGGAGTGGCCCGGTGCAGGTAATCAGACGAAGCAGAAGGTATGTCTTTGCGCAAGCACCAAGACTGCAGGCACAAACACACACACACACACACACACACACACACACACACATATATATATATATATATATATATATATATATATAGACACAGACACGCACCGTTCGTGTCCTTTTCACGCCGTGAGAATACGCAAGCAAAGTAAGATGGCTGACAACCGCTGTGCTAATTCTAGATTCCAACCGTGCTATACTACGACCAGTACCAGAAAGTGGTCGGATGGGGTCCAGACATCGCCGACGCGCTCGCTCCCACGGGCTACCCTAAACCCGGTGTGCAAAAGGTTGAATGGTTCAAGTTGCAGCTCATGCTGTCCGGCAACACGTACATCGACCCCATCAACTTGCCACCGTTGCCACCTGGCAAGTCGGAGATCGACGTGGCCGCCGACTACTTGTTCCACCTGCGCTGCGCAATGCGTAACCAGCTGCAAAAAACGCTCGGTGAGGTCTTTAATCGCGAGGAGCGCAACATCAGATACTACCTGACCGTCCCTGCCATCTGGAACGACTCGGCCAAGGCCGCCACGCGTGCAGCCGCCATCCAGGCCGGCTTCTTGCGCGATGAGAACGACAACCGCCTCACTCTGGTCACCGAACCCGAGGCCGCAGCTATGTTCTGCTCCAAGGCTGGACTGCTCAACCTAAAGATTCACGACGCGGTTCTGATCGTCGATTGCGGTGGCGGCACCGTCGATCTGATCGCGTACGAGGTCGAGGAGGAGCAGCCTTTCAGCGTGGCCGAGTGCACGGCCGGCTCCGGCGACTCGTGCGGCTCCACGGCGCTCAACCGCAACTTTTCAAACATCCTGCGCGCCAAGATTCGCAAGATGAAGCTTCCCGATGGCTCCAGAACGGCGGGCAAGGTCTACGCCAAGTGCATCATGGACTTCGAGAACCGAATCAAGGCCGACTTCCGCAACAACGGCCAGAAGTGGGCCGTCGACGTCGGCATCGAGGCTGAATTTCCAGAGGCCGGCATCGAGGAGGGCTACATGACCTTCACGAACGAGGAGATTCTGCAGTGTTTCGAGCCTGTGGTGAACAGGATCCTGGAACTGGTTCGGAATCAGATCATTGCCATTCAAGCGCAGAATCGGGGACTGCAGGTAAGCCAGATCCGAAAGGCCTGGGTACAGAGAGGAGGGAAGAGGAGAAGAAGAAAGGAAAAAAGAAAGATCAGGCTAACCTTTTTTTTTTCGCCTTGCAGAACATCCTCGTCGTCGGTGGCTTCGGCGCCTCTGAATACCTCTTCCAGCAGATTAAGCTGCACGTGCCGCCACAGTTCCAGTCCAAGGTCGTGCGTCCTATGGACTCAGTCGCCGCTATCGTCAAGGGCGCCGTCACGGCCGGCATCACGGAGCGTATTGTCACTCACCGTGTGGCCCGTAGACACTACCTCATGGCAACGCTGCAGCCGTTCAAGGAGGGCCACCACCCAGAGCAGTACCGCGTCCCAAGCTTGGACGGCAAGGATCGGTGCAAGTACACGCGCCAGATCTTCGTGCAGAAGGGCCAGAGGGTAAAGATTGGCGAGCCGGTCAAGGTCAGCTTCTTCAGACAGGTCGCTCCCGGCGCGACGCTCATGTACGAGGACATCTTGTATGCTTGCGACGACGACGTGTGTCCGGAGTACACCAAAGATCCAAGTACGTCATACTCTTTCTTGATCTCCCCTTTCTTTTATGTATCCGATTTTTCTTAGCCTTCCCTGCACAAAAACCGTCTTGGTAAAGCGTCAAGAAAAAGCACTAACGTGTGGCATCGCGCAGGAATCAAGGAAGTCGTCACGCTTACATCCGATCTCTCAAGAAAGAACTTAGAAAAGGACTTTGAAAGGATGGACACGCCGCAGGGCACATTTTACAGAGTGTACTTTGACATCTACCTTACGCTCGATGGTTCCGAGTTCAATGCCGAGCTGGTCTGTCAGGGCGAAGTCATGGGCCGTTGCACCGCGCGCTTCAGATAATAACTGCCTTCCCCCTCTCCTCTTCCCTTGATAGCCCTCCTGAAACCACGTTGCATCGCAGATGTAAGGGTCTCGAAATCCAAGCACGCTTGTTTTCTTTTTATGTGGCTTGCATACCAGATGCTTGTACCTGCGCGTTGGACGGCCGGGTCGCACTTGTGGTGATGCCCGAAGAGGCACACGCGGACAAAGAGGCGGTGGAGCGGAGCAAAGACGAAGAAACGTCAAAGACGGAAGCAAAGATTCGGCTCTTAGGGTAGGCGGATCAAGCTACAGTGCGGACTCCAAACCGGTTGTTTACTGGCTTTCAGATATTCAGACGCACAGAAGATGAGCAGTAATTGGAAGAGGCGCGATGGACGGATGATGGGTGGATGACGGACGAATGATACAACTGTTCGACAAGGCAGCTTGGTTTTTGTAGGCTTCGGGGCTATTGGTCAACGGAGGGAATCAACAAAAGGAATTAGCATGGAGGATCAGGCCTGTTTTGACTTCTTAATAGCGTGCGTAAAGACGGTCTCCCCAACCCCCCCACCCCTCTCCCCCTTATTTCCTTTTCCAATAAAGAATTGAATCCGACATGAATGGCTTGAAAACTATACCCAACTGTCTTCACTGTTCATAGCATTTCGATGTGAGAATGTTTATTACTGCCCTTGAAAACATTTCTGCCAGCCGATGACCCACATTTGGCGTTGCATCCAGCGCACTGTCTTGATCTGCCTCTCTCTCTCTCTCTCTCTCTCTCTCTATATATATATATATATATATATATATATATATGCGTACATATACATCTCAGCCGTCCGCATACCAACGGTTGAATCAAAACGGCCCCGTGCAATTGGCTGTCCGCGCGCAACTTGCCTTTCTGAAAGACCCGCTCTGCGGCCTCCAGCGTCCTCTGCTTGCAAGGTCGCCCGGGGCCGGAGCGAGCGTTGAGATGGGACACCTTCGCCGGGGCGGCGAGAAGAAGGGCGGGTTGGTGGGTGGGCTCTGGCCTGGAGCAGAGGTGCTGTGTGTACGCTCGTGTGCGGACGACGCTCGTTTCTTTCTTTCTTTCATTCTTTCATTCGTTCTTCCTTTTCTTCCTTTCTTTCTCTGTTCTGTGCTTGGGCCGAATCCGTTGGCGTTGCTTGTCGAGAAGGCTGAGAGGAGAACGCAGCGTGGAACGACCCGGTGTCGTTGATCTATAGATGTCCGTGTGTGTACGTGGTTGTGTATGTGTGCGTGGAGAAAAAAAAAATACGGGTCGTCGGCTTGGATTTGGAAACCTGGAACCGAGGGAGCCAGACTCCGTCCGTCGCTTCCGCGTTGACGCCGAAAGAGGGTGCGCGCTGGACCACGTCGAGCCCGTCTAGCCCGCCTTCAGCCCATCAGCTGCAGCTGGTCGTCCGGCGGCCAGCGCGTCTGCGCGAAGCTCAAGCAGCGCTTGATGCTCTGCAGGTACTTCCTCGTCGTCTCGTCGCTCATGATGTGGGCCGTCTTGTCGCTCTCGTGCAGCTTCTCGCGCGCGCTGCGCTCGTGGATGCCGACCATGGTGACGCCGATGGGCCAGGCCGCCTTTCCGATGCTGAGGCGCAGGTAGCCGTCGTTTGCGTCGACGTAGCGCCGCTCCTGCGCCGCGTGCACAATCTCCAGCACGCCCTTGAGCACCTCGTCGTCGACGTCGCCGGCCTCCATCTTGCGGAACAGCGGCGCCAGGTTGCTGCGCGCCTGCGCCATCGCGCTCGACGCCTGCTTGCCGCTGTACGACGCCTGCACGTCCGCCGGTCGCCGCGCCAGCGCCGCGTCCCACTCGCGCAGCACCATGTTGAAGTACGACGCCAGCTGCCGGAACACCTGCCGCTTGGCCTCGGCCGTCGCCGGCACCTGCAGCGGCACCTTCATGTCCTTCTCCTCCACCGGCTCCAGCGTCGTCGCGATCGGCCCCTCGTACATCTTCGGCCCGCTCCGCGCCCCCGTCAGCCGTCGGTACCGCCGCAGTCGCTGAATGTGCGTCTCGCCGAACAGAACCGCCGGCTCGCCCAGCTCGCGCAGCTTGGCCCGCAGCTCGGCCTCGTCCACGTCCTCCTCGCCCTCCGCGAGCGGCGTGCCCTCCTTGGACGCCTGCTCCTTCGTCTGCGCCGGCAGATCCGGCAGGCCCAGCCGCCTCCGCCGCTCTTGCTCCTCGCGCCGCTCTTCCTCCTCCCGCTGCCGCCTCGCCTCCTCCGCCAGCCTGCGCTTCTTCTCCTCCCGCTCGCGGTTTCGCTCCGCCTCCTCCTCCTCCAGCTTCCGCTTCCGCTCCGCTCGCTCCTGCCGCGCTCGCTCCAGCTCTTCCTGCTCCCTGACGTACGCAGCCTCCCGCTCAGCCTCCAGCTCGGACCGCTTCAGGTACTTCTGGCTCCCCCCACCGGTAGCGGCCGCCGCCGCCGCTGCCGCCTTGCCCTTGTTGATCTGGGCCTTCATGAGCGACGCGAAGTCCATTTTCGGAGCCGATGAGTCCACGCGTAGATCTGCAGGGTCCGTGTACGCCTTCAAGGCAATGGCGCTCCGTTCGCGGGTCAAGAACTGTTCGTTCGCGGAACAAAGGAGATACAGCACTGCACCCTCTCCCACAAAAAAAGGGAAGACGGGAGACAGGCCTTTCAGGCAACAAGGCGCCCAGTTTAAGAGCCGCTGGGCGGCCTCCTTCAAGTCTTCGCCTCCCCCCCTTTTTTTGGACTCTGACAAAAATGGTAATTAAGGCGAGTTAGCCGGCAGACGCATTCCGTCGCGCAAATAAGAAAGGAGATAGAAAAAGCGAAGAGATCATCGGATCATGGGATCTTTTCTCTCAACGTTGACCTTCCTTGCAACGAGGTGGACTGCGCCGGTCCTCAATCTGGGACTGGGCGGGATCTTCGCGCAAGTTACAGCCTTTTGCTAGTTCTAACTGCTCCGCGGCTTAGAAAATTCAGCCTGTCTCTCTGCTAAAGCGAACGTTGCTTTTTCTGCTGGTGCGAAGTAGCCTTTACTCATCACTCACTTATGTTTCAACTGCCCATTGTCACGTGTCTGGATCGGAAAGGTTCAGCTGTCAAACGGATATGTCTGAAGCCACTGGCCGCCAGCAGCTGGGACTCCCTAGCATGTTCGTCGTCGTCTTCTTCTTCGCCGAAAGTCTATGAAAGTCCTTTTACCCCTCAACTCAGACCCCACTTGCTGTCGGGTTCGCAAGACGTCTTTGCAATCATCAAATTTCACAAGCTTAGCATCGAACCGTGCGTCAAGTGAATGTCCTTTGCCATACACTTCGCTGCACGGATTGTGGCCAGATTGGCCGTGCAAAGTCTGCAGCGTCGTGTGCTCCGCTAGGGTTTCTTTTCGTGCAACATGTCGTCCTACTTTCGGATGCCTCTCCTGAAAGGGAGGTTTCTCGAAACCAGACTGGAATACAAAGCCTCTAAGAGATCCGCGCGCAAATCTTATTTTGTCCTCGTCCGGGGTGGTCGCGGTCGAACCTCGTCCCACGGTTCGAAGGGAAGATTCGTTGATGGGTGTTTTGCGGGACGGCAAAAGGCTAAGACGGAGCAAACGTCGACGCAACGGTCAACACAACGTTTCACCGCTTTCGTCACCGTGAACGTGCAGCCTTTTTTTGCATGTGTCTCACGTACCGACAGTCAATACGAGTTTCGTCAAGGAGCATGCGTCCCTCTATCTGAGAGGGATGGGAGAGATGACTGCCTACTAGCCGATCGTATTATTGGCCACCCTTTACACATCCTGCTCTTATCGTTTGATTACGGAACGCCGTGTCAGCGAACCGAACGGATGACAGGCCGAAACTCATGGCTTTGCGTTTCAAGATATCGAATAGAGCTTCAATCGTAAGTTCACACGAGGCTGGAATTTCTCCGTGATGAGGGCGCAAAGTCCATTTTAAGAATCTGCTAAAATGGAGTTTTCTCTCCCCGGAAAGCTTTGCTGTCGAGGATACTTTCGCCTGGGGGCGAACATGCGATCTGAACTATATGTGAAAAACTGCCTACTCACCTGATCAAGCTGCCCCTGTAGAATTCTTGCATTCCGGTCATATTCGCGCAAGACTCTTTAAAACCAGGTGTCCGCGGGCGGCGGCTAGACGTCCCAAAAACAAAATGCACGAGATCGTGACGCTGCAATTTGGTAACCAAAGCAACTACATTGGCACGCACTTTTGGAACGCTCAAGAATCGTATTTCACGTACACAGCGGACGAAGAGTCCGCTGTTGATCATGATGTTCATTTTCGACCTGGCATTGGCTCGGACGGCTCCGAGACGTTCACGCCCAGAGTCGTGATATACGACGTGAAGGACAATTTCGGCGCGCTTCGCCAAGTCAACGCTCTGTACGAGATCCAAAATGAAGATGCCTCACCGGCTGGAGTGTGGACGAGCGATCCGATTCTTCATCATCACCCTGCCATTCCTCCGCATCCGTACCAGGTTGCGCTGGATGCTGGAACTGTACCTTCACCAATTTCCGCGCCGAGCGTGCGATATTGGTCCGACTTCAATCGTGTCTTCTACCATCCGAGATCTATGGTACATCTGATTCCGCCGACTTCCCATCTCTCATCAACTCCGAGCTCCCAGGTTGAGCCGTTGGATCAGTGGGAAGTAGGCGAAGAGCTTTTCAAGAGCGAAGATCAGGAGCACGATCTTATCGACAGAGACCTGAGGCTGTTCGTCGAAGAGTGCGACCAAATGCAGGGATTTCAGATATTGACCGGGGCTGACGATGCCTGGGCTGCTTTCGCGGGACGTTATGTTGAAAGCATCCGGGACGAGTATGGAAGAAAGAGCATATGGATCTGGGGTACAGAAGCAGTCAATAGGTCAGAAAGCAGGGTAAGTCCAGCTTGGAAAGCACACGTTCTAATTCTCAACGGCGTTTAGGAAAAACGGAGAAAACAGGCACTCAATGTAGCAAGAAGCACGGCCATTTTCGCCTCGCAAGCTTCATTATACATGCCAATCTCGACTTCTCCGGTGAATGCGCTTCCTTGGTACGTTGATCGGGCAATGCAAACAAGATGGCAGACATCTGGCTTGCAAGCTACGTTGATAGAATCCGTAACTTTGCCAACCAGACTGCGCAACACTTCGAACCAAAGCCGTGGTCTGATGATCGACATTGAGCCCATCTTCACCAATGACGCCAAACGGAATATCCTGGCAGCTTCAATGAGTGCTTCGATTCCGAATGAAAAAGATCGAGTCATCAATGGAGATTCGGCGCGCGATCACAGAATGATCAATGGCATTGACTCCGACCACGAATCAAATGCCAAAGAGCCGGAGCAGCTAGATATTGACCTTTTCCATCGGACCCTTGGCGATCCAAATCAGAGGCGTAACGCACAGCAGCGAACGCACATATTCTCACAGGTCGATGTTCTGCGTGGCGATTTTGTTTCTTCTCCTTCTTTGCAAGACCCAACCGATCTTGATGCGCCCATCGTTCAAACGTACTCATCAGAACTGCTATTCCCCCGGCCGTCTAGCTTCCCCAACATCTTCCATTTCCCCTCGATCGATCCGGAGTCTGGGGTTGAGGTTAAGTCTGCAATGTCTGCTTCAACTGCCGTGACGGACAGATTGCGCTTCCTCGCTGACTTCGCACGAAGTAGCACGAACGTTGACGAAAGGGAAGCGCTGAGAGCCGATCTGCTCGCGCGATCAGAGGAATATGTCGAAGGCTGGGAAGACGAACACTATTTAAGCGATGATGAATAGAAAACGATCGATTTCGGAATTTTGAACAAGAATCATCGATTTACATATACCATCTGTCGCTTTACGCAGAAAATTTTTCATGCTGACTCCTCCTTCGTGTCAACGAACGACAGCCTTTTCCCAGCGTCGGTCTCGTTGCTACCTTGGATATCGGCATTTTCAAGGAATGCGCGGATCTCAGCTTCTTCTTCATCGCTTAGATGTACATCGAGAGAATGCCAGTTCTGCTCCAGATATTTGATGCTTCTTGTACCAGGGATTGGAATGATATCTTTGCCCTGCTTCACGACCCACGCAATGGCAAGCTGGGCCGTTGTACAATTCTTCTTGTCCGCGAAGCATTTGAATTGCTCAACCACCTTCGCGTTGGATTCAATGTTCTCGGGCCTGAACCAGGGCATATATTTTTTGCGGACATCTTCCTCCTCAAGCGACGCGTTGGTTTTGTGAGAACCCGTCAACAGGCCACGTCCAAGCGGGGCATACGCCACGACGGCGATGCCAAGCTCACGACACGTCTTGAGCAGGTCTGTACCTGCTTCAGTCTCTATATCACGTACAAATGGCGAGTATTCAACCTGGACTGCATCGACATGCGCAATCTTGCATGCCCTCCGGAGAGCGTTGGAGCTGGCGCCGCAAATCCCAATGTATCTGATTTTACCTTCCCTGCTGGCCTATTTAGCCCGCCACGTCGATTTTCAATTTTGTGGTACCACTTACGCTTTTAGTTCCACCATAGCTCGCATTGTCTCTTCGATGGGAGTATCTGGGTTAAGGCGGTGGGCGTAGTCTGATCGTCTCAGCGTTTACCTTAGCCTTTGTGTCAGGTCTTTGTACATACACAGGTCTATAGTCTTAATACCCATTCTTTCCAAACTGGCCTCGCAAGCTTTCTTGCAGTATGCGCCAGAACTGTTCAGACCCTTGAAGTCTGTTGTCCCACGCTCCATGAGTATGCCGAATTTCGTTGCCAGAAAAATTTGGTCTCTTTTTCCCGTGCGTTTGAACCAGGCGTTCAGCATCTCATCGTTGAAGCCATAAATGCTATAGAACTCAGCATTGTTTCCTTTCCTTGTTCAATCGTACGTACTCCGCTGTGTCCCAAAAAGTATTTCCAAGCTCGAGGGCCCGATCAAGTACTTTGAATTGCTCTTCCTCACTAGGCTTCGCTCCGTAGGCACCAGCAAGGCCCATCAGGCCAAAACCTAAAGCCGGCACCTGTGGGCCGTTCTTACCTAGTTGACGAAGTGGTGGTCCTGATGGGGCCATAATGAATTCAAATGTCAAGTGCTTGTACGAGCGGGAGAGAGAAGAGTGGTGAGCGACTTTTGGCTGTGCTTTTAAGACTTCATTTCGGCTTTTATAGCCATTCATTATCGGAGTTCTCAGGATTAAATGGCATCTTCTCAATAGCTCAAAGGCCTCATGGACGAATTTCGCTCCAAATTGTCGCGGCCGGATGGTGTCGCCTGTCAACTTCTGGGGACAGCCTTGCATGACATTCGTCCCGACATCGTCCAATCAGAGACCAAGTTCTGCGACGCAGCCAATCAGCTCACGAGATGGCTGAGGACGCATTTATGCCCCGCTGAGTATCGCACTTCCAACTTTCTTACGACTTCAGTCGCAATCAAACTGGAGCGGGACTCAAAACCGTCCGATTCCAGCTCATGAGACACGGGAGATCATGAGGAACGAGCATGGTCGTGACAAACAATAGTATCAGCCGCCGCACAACCAAGTCTGGATGCAAGACGTGCAAGATCCGCAAGGTCAAATGCGACGAGAGCCGGCCCAGCTGTTCTCGATGCACCTCCAGTGGCCGGACTTGCGATGGATATGGCATCTGGGGTGGAGGAGACAACCGAAATGCCCATGTCAAACGCTTGACAGGCTTTTCCTCAGCAAAAGCCTTGACCGTATTGTCGCCCACCTCCGGCATGACTAGTCTCCTGTCCAGTCTTACGGCTCCGGAAAAGCGGTGTTTTGAGTGGTTCACCACTCGCACAATTCGAAAGATTCCCGGCCCATTCGCGCTCAAGTACTGGGACAGACTCGTTGTGCAAGCGTGCCTTACAGACTCGGCCGTCATGCACGCCGTCCTTGCCGTCGGCTATGTGCACAGTGGCGGAATCGAATGCGAACGGGGTGGAAACCCGGCCGCCCAGCAGCAACTTGTTCTCCAGCACTATAGCAAGTCGATTGCCCAGCTGCAACCACATTTCAGTTCAAATGACAGGACTTGCTTGCGCATTACGCTAATCACATGCATTGCATATATCAGCCTGGAATTGCTTCAAGGACGTTTTCAGACAGCGGAGCTCCACCTCGAGAACGGATTGAGGGTATTACAGGCTTTTCGCAATTACGCTTCGCGAGAGCCCGCGGATGGCTGGATAGCCCAGGCTTTTTCAAGGCTGTGCCTTCAAAGGGCCCTTCTCAGATCTGGACCTTCCGTACCTTTGTCAGATGACTACGACCTTGTCCTACCAAAGTCTGACAAAACTTTCAATACCGTCGAAGAAGCATGGACGAGTTTGGAAAGCATCTTGAGTTCCATCCTACGGATCGCATCAGCCGCTCAAACCGAACGAATGAATAAGTCGCAGAACAAAGATTTCCTGCGTTCCCTTCTGCAGCGTCAAGGTGCTGCAAAGCAGAGCCTCGAGCGCTGGCTGGAAGCTTTCGACGCCTCGACCTGTGAATTCGTCATTCCGGAACAGCTGCCCATGGTGGTGCGACTGCTACGCTCCTACTACGCTATGGCCGCTATCATGGCCGCCACCTGCCTTGGAGACAGCGAATCGCAATACGAAGAGCACACATCGGACTTCGAAAATCTAGTATACCACTCGACAGAGATGTGGCGGTACCGCGAGAACAACCCCATGACGCGCCGGTTGCAGGACTGCGCCATGTCGATGGCCCATTCCATGGTGGACCTTGGTTGGCTGCCCCCGCTTTTTTTCGCTGCAACGAAGTGTAGGGTCAACAAGATCAGGTGGCAAGCCATCGATTTGATGGAATATGCGACGCACAGGGAGGGGATGTGGGATTCGAAGATCACGGCAGCAGTGGCGCGAATGATTGTAGAGGCGGAGGAGACGGGCTGCAAGAGAATCCGCAAGATTGACGTGAGACTTCCGAATGATGATGAGGTAGTCAACGTCATGTATGACTTTGAGAATTGTGATGGAGCATCTGAGGCGGCTGCTGCCCGTGTTTAAGATTAATATACACTTTGTCTATGAGACTTCTGTGTAAGTAGTAACATGCAATAGGAACCATTAGCTGTGAGTGCAACGTTCATGCTGAACTTGCCTATCTGCTTTTCACACCATCGACAACTTCATCCCACCCAGGCATTAAATCTACAGGCCCTTTAAACTGCTCCTCTCTTTGCATCATTTCATCGAAGTCGTCGAGGCCCTCATTATGGTTCATCCTTTCAACCTGTTCGATTTTCTGGCTGCTTCCGAATTGATATCCTTCTCCATCCTCCAAATCCTCCATTCCACCGTCATCCGGGACTTTGAATTCTTTAATCGCGTTCAGATCTTCGTTCCCACTTAATAAGCCCGCTTCGGTCGCCGTCGCGAAGAAACGCGCCCTAGCCGGATTCCGCGACGTATCGGTCGCGCTTCGAACTCGAATCCCTGATTGGAAAAGTCCAGTGCTGGATACTATCTCACTCACTAGGCTTCGGGCTTCCGCGAGCATCCCTTGGTCTATATATGCACTAAGAAGAGCTGTGAGCGGACTCCAACCAGGACGCTTGCCTTCTTTTCCCATTCGCTCGAGCAGCTTCTCCGCGCGGGCAATAGCCCCGAACGCGGCATACCCTTCAATCATGCGGTCGTAAAATACAGCATCCAGGCTGAGCGGCTGCGTTTGGTTCATTTGTCGCCACAGAGCGTCAATGGCATTCCAATCCGGAACGCCCGGCCCCTCCGGACGACGGCCCTCCTGAAAGTAGTATGTCATCAACGACGTCCAAATGTGAGAGGAGATAGTCACATTCTTTTCAGTCATGATTCGGACAAGCATCATAGCAGCGCTTATGTTGGGAGTTCGATCTCGACCACTTTTCAAGAGACTGTTTATCATGCTACCAAAGAAAACGGTATTTGGGTCAAGCCCACGCCGCTCAAGCATGTCAAGAATAGAAAACACGAGTCTGTATTGCTCGTCCTGGCTCATGGCGCTTTTGTTAGCTTGTTTGAAAACAAAGTCAGCAAAGCCGTAGAAGGTATACGCATCTGGAACGATGTCGTCCTCCTTCATTTTGGCCAATATCTGCATTGCTTCTTTGAGATTACCATCCTTGAGACAGGTACGGAAGAGAGTGTTGTAGGTCCATGAGTTGGGTTTGATGGCAAAGGCTTTCGCCCAGGCAAAGGCATCAGGAACGAGATCAAGTCGACGGCCTTGGCCACCTTTCCGCTGAACAAGTGCGGTGATAACCGTAGTAAGCACATCTGTGTCAGGTCGTGGAACAGTCAGGCCATTTCGATGCAGGTGTGCCATCTCCGGAACGGCAAGATTTTGGCTTTCAAACATCTCCTTGATTTCATCATACCAATCGTTACCCCATTGATACAGAAAGTGAATTGCTTCTTCAGGATCACCATAGTAAATGTGGCCGCTGATGCGAGTGCACCATGTATGATGATCAGGATTTGCACCAGAAGCGATCATGCGATCCCAAATATGCTCCATGGAATTGAGGTGTCTCATGCGTGCACTCATCATGAGTCCCCACTGTTCCTGTGTAGGCGTCATTCCAGCTTTGAGCATATGGTTCCATACGTCGGCCTGTCGCTCAGGCTCCTGAAGGTCACGGTAGCCAAATAGAAAAGCCGAGTAAATCTTTGGTGGGATAAGGTTCGGAGAGCTTTCTCCACCTTCTGCAGAGTGATAAGCCAACTGAGCTTGCTGCCAAAGCTGATCAATGACCCCGCGGTTCTTGCGTTCAATCTGCCGTTTGATTCGTCCGTAAAAGTAGCCGATAAGCTTATTCTCCTGCTCTTGAGAAAGGCGAATGGCTTCAGACCCCAAGACCTGCAAATCATCAACGGCTATGGCCAGTGCAACACGCTGCTGAGCTTTGGCCAAACGGGTTTGAACCTTGATCACTTCTTCCTCCGATACTCGATTGTCCTTCAGCAAAGATATAGCCAAGGTAGCAGGAATATCTGTATCTTCAGCACCATGCAAAACCCTCACCATGAGGTGTAAGAATGGCTCGTACGGGACCTGCACACTTGGCGTAGCATAGTCGCGGCAGTATTGATGTGTAAAGTAGTCAAAGGTCAGAAGAGCAGCTGCGGCAAGATGTAGAGAAGATGCTGTCGGTACACCTACAAACATTCGGTGCAAACGGAAATGAAATTTATACGCATCGGAGCCTAGCTTCTTACTGAAGTTGAGGCGGGTGGGATCCGGGGTACCATTCCAATCGGCAAGGGATTTCGCCTTCTCTTTGATGACCAGTTGATTCTGTCCTGATATCCATTGACTGGGCGAATTTCGCATAAATTGAGACCAGAGTGATAATATCTGCTCTTCCAGTATGAGCTTTGCTTCCACACTGTCGCCGTTGATCTGATTCGCATTCAGACGGGTCAACCTGTACAGCATCTCAAGTATCTCCAGCAGATACCAGCTTTGGCCCATGACGCCGTAGCTGTGCAGCGTGGAAACAACCTCCGCGGGTGACGGCAAACCATTATCTTGTCCAGGAACCCAGCAAGTAGTCATGGTCCGCAGCAGTTTTCGAAACAATTTGTATTCCCGAATAATGACTTGGTCTTGTCGTGAAGGTTTCCTCATGGCGTCACATTCTTTGCCAGGTTTCAAATAGAGCTCTTGGAACATCTCCCAGGCTTCCTTCGCGTTGTCGCCTTCCCTGGTCAGCACTTTATACAATTTTGCAGCCGGTCCGTCTTCGTGGTCAACGACGGTCTTTGCCGGCTTTCCTCGCCTTTCAAATTTGCGTTCTACCGCTGTTGGCGTCGGGTTGAGTCGCATTGCTTCCAAGGGCGAGAGCGAGTCAAAACCATGTTGTTTCGATGGCCGCAGGTCCCTCAAGTTATCTTTCTTGGGAGTAAGGTCAGGGAGGGACGACGCTGCCCTGCTGGCATGACGAAATCTTGAGTAGCGACCAAACTTAATACTCTTCTCGCCATCAATCCCATTGTCCACGGCGCCGTCCAAGGCAGCCTCAGCGTCGACGCTACGCTCCTCAGAATAGATGTCTTTGTCATTTCGCTTTTGATCCGGATGCGGTGTCTGCGGCGGCGGAACGATGTCAAGAAGCGATATGAAAGTCCGCCTGGGCAGCCAATCACGTCTGTTCAAACGTCCATGCAGATTTCTGCGGCATGTGTGGCAGACGTACGAACTCGTCATAGAGATGTGGTGGACGTTGTTGATGTTTGGCAGCAGGGAGAACAAGTGAAGGTTCTTTTCGGGAAAGTTTGGGAAGGAACGAACGACACAGCACTACCAATGGGGAGCTCCCATTTCCCGCAGCCAATCAGAGCGCGAGGAGCATCACGACCATGACGGAATGGGAACTTCGAGCTCTTGAAGAGCTTCGATGCGATGCTGCGCAGCAACCAGCTTTTCAATTGCAGACGATGACGGTAAACAAGTGCAATTCGAACCTTTGCATGCTATAGACACCCCCTAGGAAGACCTGCTCGCCATCTGTGCACGTTGACGCTGCCTTGTCAATCCGGCGCCGACTGGAATCCATACCCCCACTGAAGCTCGGCCCGCGTCAGGTCGACCGCTCCTGCCAGGTTGTGACTGTGTCTGTTTTCTTTTTGGCAGTCGCCACCTAGACCTTCAAGCAACTGTCCGTCATGACCTCTCTAGAGCCCAGAAACCCATATACCGAGCAAGAATTGCGCAAACTGTACCCAAGCGAGCTGCAGTTGCAGTTGGTGCAAGTGCTTCTGCGTCATGGTGAGTAGCTGTACGCCGCGCAACAAGCGCAAGTCCTGTTGGCTCACATCCATTCAAGGCGAACGAAGCCCGGTTTCTCCTCGTTTCCAGAACACGGGCCTTCGAGCCTACTGGCCGTACTGTAGTGCCGCTCGCCAAATGCGCAGTCTCATCCTCTCCAACCCAGATATGAGCCAATGGGACGAACTGCAATGGCGGAGACGTTTGGAGGTCTTCGGTGCCGATGACGCACCCACAGTAGCTTCCGGGCCTACGGGCGAATATGACGCCATATGCCAGCCTGGAGAACTTACCGACAAAGGTCGCGAAACCACACTTGCTCTCGGAAGACGGCTTCGACATCTCTACGTGGAACAGCTCGGATTCATGCCCAGGCTGATATCTGACGGGGACATGATTTATCTGCGCGCAACGCCCATGCCGCGAGCGCTCGAAAGCGTGCAGCAGGCTTTCTATGGGCTCTATCCCGCTAGTTCGAGAACCGCGGATTTTCCCCCCGTCACAATATTGACGCGCAGTCCTGCAGATGAGACGCTGTACCCCAACGACAGCGTTTGTCGGCGGTTCGCTCAACTTTCGCGGGCCTTTGCTCAAAGAACCGCGGATCGATGGAACGAGTCCGAGGAGATGGACTACCTCAACAAATTGCTGTCCAAGTGGATGCCGGAAAACTCACCGCGCGTTGCTGTGGATGGCAAGCCAAGGCTCTCTGGTATCATGGACACGGTAAACGCGACATTGGCTCATGGACCAACAACAAGATTGCCAAAGGAGTTCTATGATAAGAAGGCGCGACAGATCATTGATAAGATCTCTGTTGAAGAGTGGTTTTCGGGTTACACGGAGAGTCAGGAGTATAGGAAGCTTGGTATCGGTTCGTTAATGGGCGATATCGTGACGAGGATGGTTGGATCCGTAGAGCGAAATGGCGGCGATGGAATTATGGAGGTCGGCGGGAAAGATGGAAACTTGGGTAAAGGGCGAGGAGGCGAAAAGAATATTAGATTTGCACTGAGCGGCTGCCACGACACCACGCTCGCTGGAGTCCTCCATTCTCTAGGTGCGTTTGGACAGGAGCCCTGGCCACCATTTACCAGTCACATCGCCATCGAATTGTTCCGTCAAAAAAACGCGGAAGGGAGCGCCGTGAGTCAACTTCCTGGGGACGAGAAGACGGCGAAGTTAGAGATGAAGCAGGGATGGTGGAGCAGATGGTTCAAGACGCCTCGGCCAGAGTCAATTTCAAGACGGACGTTAGATGAAATGAGCTCAGATGAAAGGAAAAAATTAGAAGGATATTACGTCAGACTGCGTTACAACGATAAAGTTATGCAGATACCTGGATGTAAAGAGGTCGGGAAACATTTCGAGGGTGAACCGAGCTTCTGTACGCTGGTGAGTGCCATCGTATCAACTTTTGATCTGAAGCTATTCTATCATAACGAACATTTCTCGGGGCTAACGTGGGGACCATGTTAGGAAGCGTTCAAGGCCATCGTTGATAAATACACCCCCAGAGATTGGAAGGTTGAATGTGCAAGCAATCTCAATCAGCCGGCTTTCCCGACTGAGAAACAACCAGCCGGGTATTAGAAGAACACGGATGTGCATACGTGGAAATTATAGAGGGCCTGGAAATTGCTCAAGATGCCTGCTACACACACATGTAATTCACCCACATATGTTTTTCCATATTGCATAAGGACGATAAGACGCGTTGGTACGTTCAAAAAAATGTTGCATAGAGTTCGTTCGTCATCGTCGATTCCTCGTCGAGGTGACAAGGAGGCCTGAGCGTGTATGCGTGTCAAGCGCAAAGATTGCTTGTGGGCCTATGTGGGGGCAGTGTAGATCAAATAATAGATGAAGATCCTTCTCAAGACGATTTCGTCAAAATCAATCGGATCCATTTCCCCAATGCCAGGATCGAGATTCATTGCAGATTGTCTGAACGATGGTGTCGAGCATGGATGACGGCATCGAGGGTAAGACTTTGGAGGCAACGTGGAGAGAACACAATCCTGGACGAAGATTATCTTCAGTGCCTCCTCTTACATCCGCCGCACTTCTTTCCCCAAGTTCAAAACGTAGGACGGCCTTCCTAAGTCTTCCTACGCTTTCCTAGGCATTTGCAGAGCGCAATTAGGCGCATCGGTAGCTCGACGGGCACGCATACGGACCTTGCGCCGCTCTGAGCCTTTTTCAACCGATCAACGACGCTCTCTCCCGAGGATCCCGTGTCATGACAGGCAGTTTGCCAATGCAGAAGCAATGGCTTGTCCGAGATTTGGTCGAGGCGAGTGGCGGGACCTGTGTGGTTTGCGAGTCAGGCCAGCGAAGACAGAACCTGTACGGGCCGCGTCCGGTCAAGAGGTGGCGATTATTGCCATTATCTTATTGCTTTTCAGTAACAGCCCCGTCAAGCCTCAGCCCTTTTTTCCCCCCTCTCCAACGCGCAATCCCGCTTGGCCGGCCGGCGAGAAAAATCGTATCAAAGGCTGTTCAGATTCGCACGTGAGAATTGGCTCAAGCTACCGCTTTGGGCAACCTCCCGAGCGCACGGGCCAATCGCCGGCCTCCGACGCGCACGTCGTCTCCTGCAACTTTTTCCATTTTTCCCTCCACACACGTTTGGACTTCCATCGGCGCACTGGCCTGCCAGATGGAAGAAGATCTCTGCTGTCGAACACGCGTCGACCCTTTGAGGTGTGGGTCGCGTGCGCATGGCGTCTTGATTTCGCCTGACAAGTCCACTGGAAGATCCATCATCGCGGCAGCACTGCAGCCACCTCCTCTGTGCCAAAAAGCCTTCTCAAAAACTGCCGCGGCTCGATCGCATTAGTATACACGCCCGTCTCACTGTTTCCATCGGTCCCACCCATCGCTCTGGAATATACCGTTGTGTCGCAAGCCGATGTTTCGCTCGTCCCTTCGAATTTTCGCTCTATGGGGCCTTTTTTGCCATCCCGCTTGTGGGGAATCCTTCGCCCTCGTGGTCCCGTCGATTTCGCGCTCGCCTCCACGCTCTGGATGTGGACACCTGCCTCTCTAGGATCGATGTCCTGCAGCAAGCATTCGGTTGATATGCAGCCACACTGGATGCTGAAGCTTGGAATGTTTGACAGGATGCGTCGATGTGATAACTCCCTCGCTTGATTAACGCAGAGGTTACACCCTCCTTTAACCACAACATCTCTGCATTGCAAGTGCTGCCGTAGCTGGACCCTCTGGGTAAAGTGTCAAGGGGGTGATCCGCAGTTTGCGGATTACAAAATAGTTGTTCGGCTCCTGTCTGGGCTGAGATCGGTTTTCCCCAGTTTTCTTTCTCTCGGTAACTTGTGATCTCTAATTACCTAGCTCTTCCTGTTCACCTCTTCTCTCTCCATTCGTTTCACCTTATCTTGGTCCACTTTTTGGACCAAGTATTCTTGCAACGTCTGACCATGGAAAATCGAGGCCCGCAGGTCAGAGCTGTGGCTATCACGTTCTTAGTTCTTCCATGGATTGCTGTTGTAGCACGTTGCTATGTGCGCATTCAAATGATTAAATCATTTGCAGCCGACGACTGGCTTGCCGTGGTTACGTTGCTGCTGCTTACTGTGTATGCCAGCTTGATCCTAGCCGGCGTTAGTTGGGGAGTAGGGAAGCATGTCTTTGAGCTTACAGTGCACCAGCAAGTCACAGCAATGAAGATGTGAGCTTACAATCCCCTTCTTGAGCAGTATATTGACAGCTTAAAGTTGGTATTGGGGCGAGAACATATACATCATTACCGCCACCGTTATGCGGATAGCAGTAGGAGCCTTCCTTCTCCGCATCGCTGTCAAAAAGTCGCATAGATCGGTCATATATGGACTGCTGGCCATAAACTTCGTGTTCAATCTTTACTTCCTCATCTTTACCATCTTCCAATGTACGCCGATCCGTGGCTTCTGGTCCCGAGCAGCTGGAGAGCAGGCAGACTGCCGTACAAAAATTGCGGTCGACTCGACATTTGCTTCGTCCGCTATATCGGCGATTATCGATTGGGTTTTTGGAGTCCTTCCGGTGTTCATCCTCTGGGATCTAAACGTCTCCACCAAGAAGAAAGTTGGACTGGCTGTGATCATGGGTCTCGGCGTGCTTGCAAGCGCAGGACCCCTTGTTCGCATACCATACACAATGTCTTTGACGAGCACGCATGACTTTCTTTGTCAGTTTCACGCGACGTAAAAACTGGATGCCATGCTAATCACGCGCACAGATGACACTGTTGACGTCGGCTTGTGGTCTTTCGTGGAACCTGGTCTCGGTCTGACCGTCATCTCAGTTCTTTGTCTACGCCCACTCTTCGTCAAATTCTTCCGAGCTGCTTGCTCGACTCTCAAGTCTGACGCAATGTCAATCAGCGACATGCCTCCTAGAACCCTAAAAATGAACGGCTATGGCAGAGATCCAGACCAGAACTGGCAAGGACAACGTGTCTCGATCCATGGCGCACAAGGAGATGACAACGGACGCTGGACACCGCATAGTGAAGACAGCGAAATCAAAGAGCATGGAGTGAAGAATTATGGTAAGGCTATCCGTATGACATGCGAGATCAAGTCTGTTACGGATATTGACGTTGTCGACGTACGGCCGTCGAGGATGACACCTCCCGGATCACAACCGGCTAAAGTTGAGAACTATGTATGAAGTATGAGCGCCTCTGAAAATTAACGCATGAGTTTTTATGGAAACCGTGCATGTCTACACGATCCATGGCGGTCTGATCACGTGATTTCCAAAACATCCGAAGTTGACCGACCGCTGCCGGACACGAAGCAGGTCTTGTTGAGTTTTCCGTTTCAGATGTGGCAGCAATTCCAAGTCGCTGCTTGATGAAGGAACCCACTTTTTTCACGGAGCATATTGTCAGGAAAGGATAAGCCCCTGAATAATATCCTCCTGGCTGACTAGTCTATGTCTTCGAGGGTTGAGGACGTGTTTTACCCCTGACATTACATGGGGAGGGAATCAAAGGCTATGAAAAAAGAGCGTGGCTAAATTTTAGGTGAAAAATTTCCAGCAGTGCCATCACATCAAGCTTAAGGTCGAGAGAAAAGTCGTTCCACTTGGCTGAACCGGACTATTCGCTTCCTCGGGCTACTGGATGGCTACCGGACAATGATGTTGCAAATGTTTCTCTATTGGGCGTACATGGCCTGCCATGGTCCCTTTGGCTCGTAGAAGAAGGAAGTGGTTTTTTTGCTGAGCCGGCATTTAATCGTAGAGCATCCAGCTCAAAGAATGCTTAACCCTTTGCAGAATCCTACGTAATCATCAACCTCAATACATCCCTTTCCTGCCTATTTATGTGCCAAAAGTCTTTGTTACAACAATGCCGCTTGGATGATAAGCTTGCGCAGTGCCAGGCGGAGTAGGATCGTCAAGGTGCGAAGTCTTGCCTGTCATCTTATCGGCCGACACACGGCGGCATTCGCTCCACACGATTGGGAAGTTCGGTTGCATCTCGATGTCAGTCGTGGCCTCGGTGGAGTTTATCTTGCCATAGCTCGACCTGGCTTGAATCTTGTCCTGGATCTTGCTTCCAAGGGGGTTGCTCGCGTTTCCGCTGTTGCCATAAGTGTGTCGGGTTCGTCCAAGGCTGTACTCGCCGATGAGTTTTGGCGCAACGTGCCTGAAGAACAGGCGCAATGCTGGAAGTGAACAGCAGATGATCACCAGGTTGGCTTCAACTCCGATCCAGATACTGGGAATCGCAATCGCCCATGGCTGATCGACTGTGGTGAGGGTTGGAAGAAGGAGAACCAAGCGAACCACGCTAGTGACGCAGGTCCTGAGATATATGTTAGCCAGTTTTTCGACAGTCATCTCAAAACCACGCAGGACTTACAAAGAGCCGATAACAAATATAAGGACTAGACCAAGCTTCTGAATCACGGGCATGTGTAGTTTCCACACCATCGGGATGGGCAAGACCAACAAAATTACATCCGTGACAATGTTCGTGACTGCTTGGACGATGTAAACAGCGCCGCGATTGATGCATGATCCTTCCGTAATTGTCACATTCCAAGCCTTTGCGATAGGCTTGCATGGAAAGATGAGGGCAAAGATGGTGGATATGCTGTACGCTGTCACGACGAGCATCACCAAGACGCTGAGGACTTTGAGCCATCGTAATCGGGACATGCGATGATAAAACAGCAGGAGCGAAAACTTAGCGAGCCCGAGGCATGGTACTGTGCGCTTCGTCAGTATCAAGACCGGTCTCGAGATGTTAGATCGATTTTACCATATATCACTGCCGCCGCGATCACGAACTATCAATCGTCAGCTCGCTACGACTCAAATTTAGCTTCGTTCTGGAACGGCATACCACAGAGAACCGATTGAAATTCGCGATGGATTCTTCCCAAATATGCACCTGAGAGAAAAAAAAATGTCAGCTTTATTCCTCTGATTTCATGAGCATTTCCGCCACAACGTGCTTTTAGTGTCAAGACAGTTCGTGGGGACAATCGGGCTTGATGATCATCTGTGATTTTGATCGACATACCGCACCCGTTTTAGTGGCCCAAGACGCTGAAGAGGATTAACTGTGGAACCATTTGACTACATAATTCTATGCATGACATACCGATCAGTAGTCCTTGTGTAGCAAGGCTAAAAATCTGGAGTCTGTTAGAGATAGCTTGGCTGAATGGCATCAAGCAAAGCGTACGTAGGCTCCCACTACACACCCTACGCTGATAATTAGTATCTACCTTTTTTTGCTAAAAAGCATGCAGTCTTGACAAACAATCTTCGGTTTTAAAATCTCTTACAATGCGCGCCTTCGTCCACGTCCGCATCGAAAAAAATGCGGTCGATATGACGAGGCCAATGCAAGTGATCCAGTAGCACGCGGGTACACCCCTTCGCTGAGGATGCGCAAAGTCCACAACATAGCCTGCGGGTGCTGGTATCAGAGCTACTGTTGTTGGATCCTGAGTCGCCATGACTCTGAGGTTTGTTGTTGTAACTCGTCTTGGGAGGAATTTACATAAGGCCCAATCTGAAAGCAACAGAACAGAGTCTCGAGATAAGAATGCTTAGCCTACCTCAAGTGCCTCTAAGGGACATACCCTTGAAGCGACACCTGCATAGGTTGACAACAGTCTTGGAGAGTTAGTTCAAGATGAGCGTAGAATGATACCACAACCGGGTACATGGTTCACGGGCCTGTCAAAGCCCTTTGAAACGAGCCGAGCACAGCCACTAGAACTTGGTATTCTTCCGGGTACCCAGCTCTCCGCGTAACGAACCTCTGAGAGTAAAGATAGGAGTAAGGATAATATCTGCTTACTAGCGGAATCTGGACGCATGCATGGGAAGCATGCAGCAAGCGGTCCAGGAACAGGCCTCACCTGTTGTATCGAGAATCCCGGAAGTTTATGAACAGGGTGCTTGGGTCCCAGTTCGGAGATTGACGGCCTGCCCAAGAGAACGGCGTCATCAACATTGCACCAAGACAAGTGTGATTCTTAATGCCGCTACTAGGTGGGAGGACGATGACAACGAGACCTATGACGAGACGGCCTCCTTCACGGTACCAGTACGGAGACGATCACGGCTTCCACCAAAATGATCGCTCTAAAACCCAAAAAATTTGCATCTAATCTACTGGATAATGTCATAACTTGCATCTGCTGCGAACCAGGAGGTATTGTCGGGTCGAAATACCAGCTATCCGGACCAATGTTGAGTGGACGCCTTGCAGAGTTCCCTGGGTTTTGGGTGACCCGTGCGCGGATTTGACACTGGTTTGAGCAAATGGGCCAGGATCCGAAACTGGGAACGTTGATTTGATCGTCAGCATTTCAGCAGACTCAGATGCCGAAAGTTTGCGCAACGGGCAATGCGATGCAGCTGCGGCAAGTGTCGATCATAAGTCTTTCGCGTACGTCGATCTTGATAGCAATCTACAAACGGCGTACTCTACGAGTACAGATATCGCGAGTCACCACGCGGATCAGGTCCAAAACAAATGACCACCTGGAGCCAGACCCACATGAGGCCAAGCGTTTTGACAACCTCCCTGCGGATGTCAAGCACCGATGATGCAACCAAAATATCAGGATATTGCGCAAGTTGGGGGAAGATGGGGTAACGGCCGCGAGCCTGACCCAACGGCAGGTCGAAGAAGAGCAAGCTGGGGGCGATTGCAAAAGCAATTATGTACGGAGAACAGTACTAGTGAAAGGCTAGACCGCAGGAGATAAAAGCGCACTTGTCAAAGTCCAGACCTGTGCCAGCTGGTGGCCTGTCCACATTTACCTACCCATGTGTAGGACGCCTTCACAAAGCGGTCGAATATCGTACGATATGTCATTCATTGCAGAAGAGAAGCATGTAGAATGCTTTGGTCTACAGAACGGACAGCGAAGTCTAGTAGGTGCCCAAATCCTTAATTTCTGTTTGTTGTAGTATCCGTAGCGTATCGACTGGTAAATCCTCCTCGATCTCATGCGGCGACATCTTAGAACATGAATGATGAGGATGCCTGATATATTTGGGATGACGACGTTCAGAAATGCACACCCGGTACCCAATCGAGCTTTTTTTTTAAGGTTCGCAGTACCAGTGCTAGCTGTCTTTGCAAGTCGCAGCGAGTAACCTACATAATGCCCCGAGTGTCGGACGAGTCATGACCCGTCAGGGCCGCAGTGTTTGTTATTGGCTCGCCTACGACCATCATGCCCTCGTCATACAGCCATGAGGCTAAAGAGGCTCGGCACAGCGGCAACGTTGCCATCTGCCATGGTATCTACCAGGAAGCTTTCATAATCGGGGGTGCGAACCGGTGCATCAACCCTCAAGGTTGACCTCAAAAAATAGGCCTGATCATCACCGCACCTTGTACACCGGGTAGCTTGCACGTTCATGTATAGCAGAAATGCGAGATTACGTGAATATGCGTTGGAGATTGGACACTTGGGCTCGCTCAGTGAAATACCGCGGCCTTCGAATGCAGGTCCTTTCTGAAATCGAACAATTGTCGAACCTTCTTCTCTCTCTATACCAGTTGGAGTTTCATTTCTTCCTCAGCCTTTGTAGATCTTTTTTTTTTGCGCGAAGCCAGTGCGTTGCCTACCCTCTGCCTGGCTATGTTTCGACCTTTTCCTTTCTCACGAGCCGCCATGGCACTGGCAGCGTATTCTTGTTTGAACCCTCAGGCTGTTTTCGCTGCCCCTAGTGAGTCCCTAGTTTATCGACGGGATGCGACCTCCTGCGTGCGATAACCCATGCATCACACATCGGCAGCCAGAGGATTTGCTGACATGCAGGTAGTGTTCGGCGTTGGCTGATTTGAGTCTTCTCGTGTATTACCCGAATAGCACGGAGTACACAGAAAGCATAGACTCCTATTGGTCTCTTACAGCACAGCTGGATCCTTGGTGTATTGTCACACCTCGAGATGCGGCCGAAGTGTCCACCATCGTGACAACCATGACTTCGGTGCAGTGCCAATTTGCCGTTCGTAGCGGCGGCCACATGCCCTGGGCTGGCGCCAGCGATATCACCAACGGCGTTACCATTGACATGGGACTGATGAACTCCATCACCGCCAACGATAATGGTACAGCTACAGTGTTACCTGGTGCCACGTGGGGTGAAGTTTATGCCGCCTTGGATCCGTTGAACCTTGCCACCTCCGGTGGGCGCGCTGCTAGTGTCGGTTCCGGTGGTCTAGTCATTGGAGGTGGTAATTCCTTCTATGCCGCACGCAAAGGTCTTGTTTGCGATAACGTTGCTCAGTTCGAGGTTGGTGTAATCAGGTCTTGGCGAGAATGGACTAACACGTGCAGATTGTTCTTGCTTCGGGAGAAATCGTCTATGCAAGCAATGGAACCAACAGTGACCTCTTCCAGGCTCTGAAAGGTGGCCATGCAAACTTCGGTATTGTAACTCGCTATGACCTTGTTACGTTCCCTACCGATGGGCTCTGGGGAGGTACCGTAGTGTACCCGGAGAGCACGACGGGGCAGCAGTTGGCTGCATTCGAGAACTTCGTCCAGAACATCCAAAATGATCCATACGCATCTACAATTTGCATCTGGCAGTACAACAGCACCACAGATACAACCATTGTGCTGAATGCATATGATTACACGACACCCGTTGAATACCCACCAATCTACGACGAGTTCTTTGCAATTGAACCGCAATTATCTAACACCATGCGTGTTACGAACATTTCGGATCTCATCAGTGAACTTGGTGTCCCCGACGGTTACCGGTACGTTTTTGGCCGTCCTTTTTCGTGGCTCGACTAATTCGATGTCAGGGAGCTGTTCATGACCAACACCTTCGTCCTTGACTCCTCTGTTCTTCAGAAGGCTCTTGACCTTCACAACGTAACTCTTGCTAGGATTAAGAGCGGAAACCCGTCGGGACACTGGAATTATGTGAGCATGGTACAGCCACTGCCTCCTCTGTTCACGGAACACAGCATTGCAAATGGCGGCAACGTGCTCGGCCTTGATAGGTTTCTGAACGAGAATCTAGTCAGTAAGTACAATGCTTCCTCTTCACACTGGCGCACGGCTGTTGACACGTCACTCTCTCAGTATTCCTTGCATTCCCATCCTGGCAATATGCTGCAGATGACGACCTGTTCAGAGACGCCATCACCGCGCACATCAACGAGATCAACAGCTTCGCGGCCAGTATAGGAAAGGACAACCCTTGGGTCTATACAAACTACGCGGATATCACTCAAGATCCATTGGCTGGATACGGAAGCGAAATGGTGGCCAAGATCAAGGCCGTAGCTTCCAAGTACGACCCGCATGCGATCTTCCAGACGCTGATGCCGGGCGGATTCAAAATTTCGACGGTTGCATGATTGTGTATGAGAATGACATGAGCGACTTGATTCAAATGTTCATACTTTAGAAGGGCCACATTTATATCTCTTGTAATCTCGGGGTGCCAGAGTGCATTGGCAGTAGCACTTTGAAAATTCACCCTGCTTCTTCATATGAGCACAAAACTGAAAAGTGGCATCTTCTATCCCGCTTTTTAGACGAGCATTTCCTTGCAGTTTGAAGTCTCAGTGTACGCTTCAAGGCACGTATCAGAACCTTGACATACTCGTTCCATCAACGCTCTTGATCTCGCATGGATCGGGGCAAGGTGCTGGACGTCTAAGCAATGGGCGGACAAATGTCGAACTCGACAGTCAAAAGTCGACAATAGGATAGTCGGAACGATTGGCGCGTGCTCAAAGCCACGGTAGCAAAAATTGAGTATTTGAATACATGTTAGGAAATTTTCAAACCAGGGAGAGAAAAAAAAAACCTCTTGAAGAATCAAGAGCTGAGACTGTGACCTAATGGTAGCAGAGGGATTCGAACCCTCGACACTCTCGTGACCAGAGTCATAACACTTCTCATTGGCTGAAGTAAAGACTTACTGCCGGCCGTTAGTACATCCACCCAGACCAGACTTCAGAATCACTCACAATCTGGCGCCTTAACCGCTCGGCCATGCTACCGGCGCTAAACACCTCTAAAATTCTTGTAGGACATGATGTACATCTGTCATTCTTAGTCAATGCAGGAATTTCGTGAGATGCAACTTGTCAAGCCCGTTCTTCTATGCAGCACTTTGTATGCTCAATGACAACTCTACACCCGCCTCTTGACTTTGTAAGCTGCCTGCACGGAGACCGGATTGCACAGACATATAAGCAACGACCCGACCCGATCCCTCGTTTACGAAATGGAGAGAATCAGAACAGGCGAGAAACACATGCGAAAGGTTTTTCTAAGGCACAGGGCCTCTGCATTTTAGGGTTTAATGATTTAGAATGAGGTCTCGTGATCTGTTACGTATAGCATCGGAAACGCATCTCAGTAGCTACGTTTCGTTCACAAAGACAAGAATTGACAGCAATTTCGAAGCTCATCTTTAATCTCTAAATGATTTTCGTTGCACACTTACTTAGCAGACGGGGCACATATTATTCTCTCATCTTCCCTCGCAACTTTAATCCACTGGTTTGAGAAAAATGGCGCAAGTTCGACGTTCGATTCTAAGTTCAGCAAACTTTTCAAACCAAGACATAGCAGCTTATTTGTTTGGACATTTCCCACGTCACTTTTTTTATTATTTCGGAAAGACAATGGGAAGAGACGTAACTCGTAGGCCAGCAGCGACAGCAACAGCATAATGACATGTGTCTGGCCTATTCACACGTCTCCAGTCTCGACCATTGGGAGGATAGGTGACTGGACACACCACCAAACCGGACGTTTACTTTTCAGCTAAGATATGCTTGTCATTATTGCTATCGTCCTAAGAAGGACTTCGTACAATATCCCTTTTTTTGAGCATAGCTGGCTACAGCACGATCCTTTCTTAGATCTTACTTCAGCGAAGCTTCATATAAGAAATGCCACAACGTTCGTATTAAAGAGATGATAACGCCGGCCTCAGGTGGACTTGCCACTCAGGATCTGGACAAGCTCCGATGCAACGGCATCGCCAACTTCAGCGGTCGTTGACGTGCCGCCTATGTCCGCCGTGCGAATACCCTTCTCGATAACCTGCTTGACTGCCTGATCGACAGCGAGAGCGAGCTCAGGTTCACACAAGGAGTACTTGAACATCATGCTGACAGAGAGGAGCATGGCAACGGGATTGACGATGCCCTTGCCTGAGATGTCCGGCGCGGAGCCTTTTCCACGTTAATCGTATATCTCGTGTCGCTACTTTGGAACACATACCGTGAATGGGCTCGTAGACTCCATTGACCTTTGTCTTGCCGTCCGGAATAGCTCCAAGACTGGCGCTCGGAAGAAGGCCAAGTGAACCAGGTATCACGCTTGCTTCATCACTGATGATGTCGCCAAATAGATTGCTCGTGACTATGATTCCGTTCAACGCCCTTGGGTTCTTTACCATCAACATAGCCGCCGAGTCGATTAGATGGTGACCGTATTCCAGCTGCGGGAATTCTTTCGTCATGACATCATCCACGACGCGCCTCCAGAGCCGACTCGTCGCGAGGACGTTCGCCTTGTCCAAGCTCCACACCTTGGCTGGTGGCGACTCTTGAAGGGCCAAGTACGCAGAGAGCCGTACTATGCGCTCGATCTCCGGCCGAGAGTATGGCTCGACGTCGTAGGCTGTGCCGTCACCAGTGTCTTCTTTGCGATCACCAAAGTACAGGCCTCCAGTGAGCTCGCGAACGACGGTGAAGTTTACGTCTTTGCACACGGACTCTTTCAGAGGGGATGTTGACACAAGACTTGGCGAGGCGAAGAAACACGGTCGCAAATTGCCGTAGGTCTGGAGCTCTTTTCGGAGTCGGAGGATGCCTTGCTCCGGACGGACCTGACCTGTGCCCCATTTCTTAGTCGTAGCGTTAGCCAAAAATGCTGTCGTGAAGTCGAAGCAGTCGAGGAATCATACTGGTCCTCCAATGGCACCAAGTAATACAGCATCTGCGTTCTTTGCGGCATTGAGAGCCTCGTCTGTCAGAGGGGTGCCGTGAGCATCTATCGAGCACTGGTACTATATCAGCATGTATACTTGGTGCCTCAGAGTTGCTACATACACCACCCAGCAATTCCTCACGAATGTTGAATGTGGTGTCGGGTCTCGCTTTTTCGATTGCTCGGAGCACTTTTATGGCTTCGGCTATCACCTGGGCGAACGTCAGCCAGATCTAGGACCGGGTCGGATGCAGAACAACATGCCTCCGGGCCACAATGGTCACCTGCGAACACGACAATATTATGCGACGGCATTTTGAGGTCTTGAATTATTTTGTGAAAAGTTCTGTGGGCTCCTACAGGCAGATGCATACGTCTACTTGTGCCTTATGATTCCAGAAACTATGCCGCGATATCGGAGGTGATCATCCGATGCCGCAGTTGTCCCACAAGCACAAGTGTCGAATGAGCCTGTCTGGAAAACACATTCCTAAATACGACGCCTGAGCCACGGCGACTATTCTGGATCCTGGCATGCATTATGGAGCTGCTTTGACAATTCTGTTTTCGCATCTGCTTACATTGAGACTGATGATTGGACCCCACATAATATCGCACAACCACCCTTAGGTCAATCTTCTATAACGACACCTACTTTCATCGGGTACTCTCGATGGCAGTATTGGTCATGTCTTATTTATATAGACACTGGACTAAAGCCTTGTTGTTCCAGAGAGAGCCTTCTGGTCTGATATTGGGAATCTCTACCACTACACTAGTCCAGACGTGAGATTCCATATCCCACGATTGTACGAATTCGGGACCACATCAAGTGAAGTTGTGCTGAGGTCAGCATGAGGGCAGGAGTCACTTTCAAATCTGTCTCACATGCAGAGATTTGCTATGTTCATCTGAAGCCAGAACGTTCTCACCGCGATATTTCTACATTTGCCTGTTCCAAGCGCTCTGTCTTCCTGAACAAATCAGCCGGAGTGGGTGACTCTAGCGCGAGGCTGGTCCGACCAAATCGGGACGTATTCGCAGGCCGCCATAGTCTCTGAACTACCGGATAACCAGGCCCCAGATTGGTATATCGTATTAGTATGAAGATGCGTCCGCTTCCACCGATGGTGCTCCTCTCTTCACGCGAGCCTGCCAAAGACTTACGGGTGAACATGTAGAAATACTCGGAGCTGCACCAGCCGCAGTTGCCACCTTTCTTTTCGACCCCGTGTTCAGCTTGCCCGATCGTTTGGTGTCGTCTGGCAACAAAACTATTGAGCGCGGTCGCTAAGCGTGCGTAGTCGCACAGCCTGTGGCCACATACAGCACTCTCGATAACTCTATGTGACAGCCTCTCCCCTCTGACAAAGTCGTCGTAATGACTTGAGTTGAATCTGAGTCGGTACTCGACCCTCAGGATCAGTTGTCCGTCGATCGCCCTTGCCATCGACCGTGCGCTCCACAACCACTTGTGATAATCGTATGGAACCCCATTCTCGTGGTTTCTACAATGACCACCTACAAAGCCGCACATGGTGAGAAAACCTAGGGGAAGTCCGAACGCCGGACCAAGACGCTGTTGCTTCATGACGCGAAAAATCGTCGCACCGTTCAGTTTGGGCAACCCCGCGAAAGCTCGGTGGCGCTGTAGGACCTTGCACGGCTTGCGGAACATGCGGCTTAAGAAGTTTGGATCACGGCAGTGGTACGTGTTGCACTCAAAACACAGCACCGCCATGCCTGGCAGCTCTCGCTCAAGGATCATGAGGAAGCTTTGGATCTCCTCGGGTTTGCTTCTGAGCTGCCGAGCTGCAGATAGACCAACCAGACGCAGGGCGTGCTTACAAGTGAGAGATAAAGCGACTTTTGCGTGGAGGGGAAGGTGGTCCATGATCTCGAACCAGACGTCGAGGGGTATGTTGAAGATGAGTGGTAGCGACCCGGCCAAAGGCTGCGCGAGAGAAATACGACTTCTAGAGCTTGAGAGCAGTGGGAGCTGATCTGCGGTAAGCGGCTTGATAAATGTCAACAAGTTTCCCATGTTGCAAGTCTCTGATACTTGATCCGATTTATGCTTGGCTACCGTCGTCTCTTTGGCTAAAATACATGGGCTTGGATAGATATTTTTGGGGAGAGAATGTTAAATACTTGATCACCAGGTAGCTACTTGGATTAACTTGGTTATCTGTATCGGATTTGGATAGTGTGGATCATAGGTCCATATAATTGCCCGAAGTGACGTTTTTAAACCACTTGAGTCCCACATCGGGCTTAAAAAAAGGACTCGGTATGCTCAAAGGTTCGCAATATGAGCAAAGTCAAGATCGTTGTGCTCTTCATGGTAAAGGATCATAAGTTGCAATCTTTGCCTCGAGGTATATATAGTGTGTCCGCGCGGTGAGGGTTGGGCAACGAAACCGCTTTTTATACGTAGTGACGCTGGTTAAAGGCTTGCAGGCCCGCGCAGAAAGTGTGGCCATGCGCATGGCGATTGATGAAGAGCTGCATCCAATCTTCATCTCAACTCACCAACTTGGGCAAATTCTGGAATTTCCCACATCTTCTCCTCTTGTCTCCGTCTGCCCTGTTCCTTCGTTGCCAGCGTGGTGATACGATTCACGTTGGCTGCTTTCCGTTCATTAACTTTTCTGGCCTTATCCTTTGCAAAGATCTGAAGCCCCCTCAAATGCGTGTCCTTGCCATTTTGATGATTTTCGCAAATTTTGATTTGGACCAACATGGCGCGCAGCACCGGAAGCCTTCTTCTGTCGAGATTCTCCTTCTCCTCATCGCCGTCGCCCGTGCTGTTGTTACCGTCCTCGCTATCCGAAATTTCATTCGGATCACCGACATCTTCAAAATCCACATCGACCCATCCTCTAGGCGTTTCAAAACGCATTACACTGAATTCTTGAAGGTCGTTGTACCCTGTTCCGGCGAGAAACTTGATCAGAGTAGGGGTGTAACTCTCGTCCAGGTCGAAGTCTAGATAAATACGAATGCCCACAATTTCAACGAGTTTGAAGAAATGAATGTTTAGATGATGAGGCTGCGGTCCATCTGATTGCCAAAATAAATTCGTGGACGGAGCACGTAAGGCTGCAACACCGCAGCCCGGTTTGGATGACGATACGGTCCATGATGCCAGCGAAGAAATCTCCTTTAGCCCTGGTGGAGCAGGAGGTGGCGCCGTTGGTCGACCTTCTTGTGCATTAGGGTCTGGGGATAGAGTTAGCAGATGTTTATGAGTATATAGACGGAGCTGCGAAACAAAACGAAGGTGTAATGAACGGCGAACCCATGCAAAGCACTAAAGTTCTCACGAGAAGATCGCAACGCTTTTGTGGGCAGACTACTTAGGAAGTGGCTACAAGCATACTGAGCTAAAGTCGGCAGACCACACAAGAGTTGCAGATGCGTGTATACTCCTCCTGTCAAGTCGCAATTCAGGCCAGGCTTGATTGTCCAAGTGGCCAAAGGAGTTTTGCTGCTGTAGCTGAGCACAAAGCCAACTGAACGGTTCACGAACAGGGCTGCTGATACTGCGGGCTGAAGATGATTGTTCTTGATGTCCAATAAGCGCAAGAGCATCACTGTAAGGGTGCTGCGGTGACTCAGGTCCATGGCATCGACAGAGACATGTTGGTAATCACACCATGTAATGTCTGAAGCGCATATTTGGCGGCGTGGCAATGAATCGTGTAAGAGGCGCCCTATTACATGACTAGCCCCGGATACGATCCTTGAAGATGATTCCGGGGCGGCCTTTCAACAATCCAAGCGTACAAACATACACGCAGGCGACTAATGAGAAGAGACGGACGAAGTTTACTACGCTGGGATGTAAGGTCGCTGCAAAAGATATATGTGAATATCCACGAAGAGCGCGGGAGCGCCAAACAACGCTGGACCGCAAATGTGACCTGGAAGCCACCTGACAAAGGGGTGATCGCCGCAAGGGCAAAGTTGGCAAAGGGAAATGGAAGCGAACAAAGACTCACCGATGATGGCATCGTCTTCCTCGTCTCCGATCTCCTCGTCGAGCAGTTCTTCGGCAACGTCCTCGTCCTCGTCGTCGGCCAGCATGTCGGACGGCATGTCGTCGGCACCGAGCGGTTGATCACCGTTGGTGGACGAGTGCATGCGGGGTATCGCCGCCATCTGCTCTCCTATTAAGATCTGGCAAATATCCTGAGGTGGACGATGTCGCCCGCTGGCCGTGTACCAAAGTAGAGACTTCGCCGAATCGCCAGACGCCGATCTTTGGGGTCGTACTTGTACGTGGTATATGTTATGTACGAGGTGCGCGTTAGCCGGAGCAGTCAAGCGTCGGTTTCAAGACCGGAGTCAGGGTGCTAAGCCCGAATAGGCAAGTCAGCCCCTTAACACCCATTCTCATGCGTCAACTGTGGATGAACTTCGATGCCGTCTGCAACCCCAACGCACGAAAAACCTTCCCGCCACGTTCGAACCTCCTGCAAGGCACATGCTGAATACCCACTACTCGGTTCTGCACCCACGCGCCCATTCTCATTTGCCACAACTTGTGCCGTTTGTAAGACAATGCCAGCAATCGACTGACGGGGCGCACGACAGGGTGAATCACCGTGGCTGCGGCAAGGACACAAAGAGAGCATGGAGACGCGGATCGTTTACCGGGTCATCTCCAACGATTGAGCCCAAAAACTGGATGCGCTTCCAGATCGTGAAGAGCACGAGGTTACCATTGGGCGGCGGCGACGGACCGACGACATGGAAGAATGGAACATTCTGCTCAATCGCGATGACCGTGCTGCACCAGTCTAGCACGCTTTCAGATGGACCGCCCCGGCCAAAAGTGGGCTTCGGCGAAGCTTCGATTGCAGCTTAAGCCACGTTTCGTGTCTCAGCTGACAGGTCCGTCCGCGCCCTTGGTCCCAAGCGGTCGGGGTGAGAATCACGGTTGGCCACTCAAGCCGCGTTCTTCATCAAAAGTTGTAATTTCTGCTTCGGCACGCTGCCTTGCTTTCGCCATGGATGGGTCTTCATGCGTGCCTCTGCTGGTGGCGATCCTCCTTGTGACAACCCCACTTCTCTCTGTGCCGACGCAAACCATGGCACGACTGAAGTACAGTTTGGGTTATTGTTGTCAAAGCAGCATGTGCACTGCTAATCATTTTTGCAATACCCCGGTCCTTTCTCAAAACCTTCTGTGTCGCCTTTTCCTGGTCGTTTTTCGACGCTTCCCGTTCCAGACTTTTGTATCCGGTCTCTTCAAGTACGGCGAGTCGACCTACCGAGACGTCGCTCCCTGGTCCTGTGAATCCTTCCTCCCCGCGCTTAATTTCTTCTGCCTTCCCATTCCATGCTAATTCCATTTACAAGAACAGACCATTGACCAAGCCCATCCCGCTTTTTCGTCGTGCTGCTATACTCAGGGCACGCTTCCATTGCCCTCTTCCAGCACTCCAGCCGTCTATTTCTAGCTGTTCGCTTAATTAAGCTTAACATCCCTTACGGTGCCTTGGCGGGATCATGTCGCCATCGAGACAATAGCTGTCCAAGCGTCTCCAGCTGACGGTCCTTTATCGAGGCCGCTAATTCCACCCCAAGGATTCTCACCTTCCCCTCTAAGGTAAGCAGTCTCTGCACTCCTACATCTCCAATCCGTGATCCTCTCCCAGGAGACTTTCCTGTGCTGAATGGAGGCTCACCATGGTGCAGCCCGAAGAGTTTGTCGCGATGGCAGGTGAGACCAAGGCACCGCAGCTCATTGCCTCGGTGTCGGTCTTTCTGCCGCTCGCAATCGCTGCGGTCGTGATGCGTATCTGGGTTCGCATCAAGATGATTCGTAACTTTGGATGGGACGATGTCATGATGGTTGTGGCCTTGGTGAGCTCGACGCTTTAACTATACAAATCATCAGTCCTAACCACAGGGTAGCTTAACTTTGCCATGTACTGCAGTGCTTTGATGGTCATCGTTGCGAATGGCGGCGGAACACATCTGGCACACCTCAAAAACATTCGCCTAGGGATCATTTTCACAGTCGTGGCCGAAGTCTCCTACCTAACTACCATCCTCTTCCTCAAGATCTCACTTGGACTCTTCTTTCTGCGGGTCGTTCAGTCGAAATGGCAACGTAGAGCTATCTACGGAGTGGTAATCATGTCCACTCTCATTCAAGCTTACCATGCGCTGTTCTATATCTTCGCGTGCGGCAACCCAAGATACTACCCTGAACACATCCTTGCCGACAAATGCATACCAGGCCGCATTCAAGTCGATCTAGCATATGAACAAGCCGCAGTGACCACTGCCACGGACCTATTCTTTGCCCTCATACCGATTCCCCTCTTATGGGATACAACTCTCGATCGCCGGTCGAAGCTGTCGGTAGCTTTTGTACTTCTTCTCGGAACTGCCGGCATCGTTTGTTCTGTAGTACGTTTCAAGTATATCAACGGATTGGGAAGCATGCACGACTTCTTTTGGACCGCTGCGAACATATCACTCTGGAGCCTTTTCGAGATGGCAACCGGTATCATTGCCGGTTCCCTGGCTACCATGCGGCCGCTCTTCAAACGATTGATGTACAAGGCGCGTACGATCACCCAAGTTGGAAAGACGAGGAAGAGTGGCGATACTGGACACGATGCCTCACGGACACGAATGCTCTCCAAGAAGAAGTCATACGGGTCGTCGACCAGCAAGTCGCAGAACGCAATGTCGATGTGGTCAAAGTCGGTTGACCCAAATCGGAGCTATGCCGCGACAATTACGGGCGGCTGCGACCATGATGATACGGACTCCTTGTCGGATTTTGACGAGGAACGCGGTGCACAGCTTGTGAACCTGCGTGACGAAAACATATACTCCAAAGATATATGGAGCAAGGACCCTGAACGCTCTAGAATTTGGCCTTTCGATGACAGTCAGTCGATACGTAAGATGGTGCAGGTGGAGGTCAGATCCAGTCAGGAGAGCGAGCAACCGTGGGCTGCCGCAAACACCGAGAGCTGGAACGCAAGAATGCAAGCCATATTACGGCCGCCTCCAAGGATCAGGAAAGGCAGCAAGGACGACGATTCTATTCCTGAGTGGGAGAAACTCCCTGATCTCATCCCTCCGAGCAGGAAAGGCAGTTCGGATTCACAGAGCAGAGATCCACCGCTAGTGCGTATCACGACGCGATGATCTGAGGGAGAACGACGAAGACGAGCACGTGTATCACGAGAAGATAGATGAGGAGATTGGTCTACTCCGCTTAATCACGAAGTGAGGCGGATGGCCTATGTAAAACATTTGCATATGTGGTGGCTTTGTGATGTAAGACTTAAGGATGCATTTGAGATACCCGAGACTTTGGACTAGCATAGGCATGAATGTAACGAGTTTCTTGCGCAATATCCCAAGCGATTCTCGATGATAAATTCACGCATTTCGAAGGGCCTAGTTGGACGCAGCATGGATCATTCGTTGGGCCACATCGTATAGAGCGAAGACGCATTCGTTCATCGCGTATATCGTACATCATCTGAAGTCGAGTGGATTCCAGTGCTGACCTAATTTAGTTAGTCCAAAGGCTTGAGATGTGTATTCCCCCCTTAGCCTCGACACATCTTAATTAAATTAGATGCACGTTTAAAGAACCTAATAAACGCAACACGCAGCCCTAATGCAAATCGCAAATCTCGGATCGATCGGCGGCCTGCGAAGCTTCAGCGTCGTTCATCTTTCACGTGGACAGTCCCACGTCCCCTGTTTTTTTTGTCTGCGCTCCATGCCGCCTGACATCGTCCGAACCGGTCGTGGAAGGTCTTACAAAATCTTGGGGCTGGATTGGGTTTTGGGATCAAGCTGGCGCTTCCGCCGATCTTCAAAGTTGCTCCGAGTGTCTGACCTGATCCAGTATCACAAGCGCTTTAGACGGTTGCGCTTCCTTAACTGTGCGGATAGATTCTTTCCTTTCTTTCCTTTTTTTTTTTTGGCAGTTCGGCGCAACTTGACGTGAAGAGGACCGGACCACAAGGATCTACAAGGCCATCAAACGGGCCCCGGTCCGTCAAAAGCAACTTATCAGGCTCACTCGGACCAAACTGACGCTTCTCCAGATCTTGGACCTGCTTTTTTCTTGGCCTTGAGGATTTTGCAGAGCAAGCTCCGAACTGGGAGGCTCTTTTTCCATGAACAAATGTGTCCTATCTGTTCGAACTCTGCTTCCGCGGGTCATCTGAATTCAAGCGGAAGCGAGGTGTGCACGACGGGCTGATTTCGGTTGCGCCGAGACAGTTGGCAATGGCTGTGTAAAGAGCGTCTGCAGATCCGGGTCTTCATGCTCGTTGCGCAACGAAGCGACTGTAGTTCAGAAACCCGTGTAAGACGTGCCGAGCCCGTAACCAGTAGTTCAATGGATTGCTCTTCAAGAGCATCATTGCCTCCCGTCTTCACAAACGAGATAGACTAGTTCCAAGGTCGCCTATTACGAAACTGCTGTTCGTGATCTGTACATGCCAATGCGATTCAGTATTCAGTTTGAGGGGAGAATCTCCTGACAGTCTACATGTATACTGACTCTGTATGTGAAAAAAATAAAAAAAAAAAAAGAAATCTTGAAAGCATCGATCGACACAGCAACGTCTAGGACGCATATTGATCTCAGTTCAGAGGCCCTATCTACAGCAAGTACGAACCAATCGAACAGCAAAGAGAGACGTCGAGTGAAGCCAGAGGCATGATTCCAAGGTGCAATTATCTTGGACGAGGTGACGGCATTTCTCGACCAACTTGGAAATGGGACCAATCAGAAGCCGCGGTCCCAAGGACGAGCCTCGTTCGGCCTTGTCCAGAATTCTCAAGCGAAGTAAGGTAAAACATACTTTCTGTGCACACCGTTGTTGAACCGATGAACAAGACTCTTGATTGCAAGTTCGGTATGGATCAGCCTACCGAAGTACACAAAATCTCCCTTCAAAAGCGACTCGTTCCTTCGGATTTCCAGGACAGCCAGGCGATCGTGGGGGAGTTGGGAGAGCCTGCCCTCGTTCGATTCGTCTGTTTGGATGTCTCGCCATGGACGTTGATGCCAGCTGCAGGCACAGGCAAACGAGGATCATTGCATCCTCCATGTCTTCCAGCGGTGTTCGATGACGCCAGCAGCTGATGTTCCCCCGCCGCATGCACGGAGTGGTGCCGGATTCATTCCGTCAAATCGTTGGGGGGGGTACATGCAAGGAACAAAATAGCGACCGGGACGCATCAGGCTGCAACGGATGTATCGACTCAAACTTCACGAAGTGACCAAGACCCCCCGAGAAACGACCGCTGGAGCTCGCGCCGCGAATCACCCACGTCGGCGCGCAGCTACGAAAGTTTATATTGCAGACAGCGTGGCCGAGGAGCTTGGGATACTCGCTTTTTTCGGGGGTCCGCAAAAGGGAAAAAAATAAAGTCATGGCAGGAGAGATGATGCCGCTCGTCGCGCTCGAGGAGCACTTCTTCTCTTCGCACGTCAAGGACTGGGCGAGGTACGGCTACGGCGAGCAGTTCAAGCACCTGCCGAACGTGGTGAATCAGCTGCTTGATCTCGACGCGCTCCGGCTGTCGCACATGGATGCGAGCGGCATCGCGATGCAGGTGCTTTCGCACGGCCCAGGCCTCAGCGTCGGCGGCGATGGCGACGCGCTCTCGGATTGCCGTCGGGCGAACGACCTCGCGCACGGCGCCACGCAGCGGCACCCGGGACGGTTCGCGGCCTTCGCGGCGCTGCCGATGGGCGAGCCCGAGGCGGCCGCTCGCGAGCTGACGCGGTGCGTGACGCAGATGGGCTTCAGAGGCGCGCTGGTCGACAACCACGTCGCGGGCCGCCACTACGAAGGCGCGGCGTACCACGTGTTCTGGCGCACAGCACAGGAGCTCGACGTGCCCGTCTACTTGCACCCCACCTGGCCGGCGGACGGGGTGCAGAAGCCGCAGTACGAAGGCGAGCTGAGCGCGGGCGCCGTCGCCAGCCTGGGCAGCTCCGGCTGGGGCTGGCACAGCGACGTCGGGGCCCACATCCTCAAGCTCTTCGCCGCCGGCATATTCGACCTGTTCCCCAAGCTCAAGATCATAGTCGGCCACTTCGGCGAGATGATCCCCTTTATGCTCGAGCGTGTCGAGTACCTCAGCAAGCGATGGGGCGAACGCAAACGCCCCTTTGGCGTCGTCTACCGCGAGAACATCTGGATCACGACCAGCGGCTGCTGGTCCGTCAATCCGATGGCGTGCATTCTGCGCAACACCCCGGTGGACCATATCCTCTTCTCGGTAGACTATCCGTTCGCGAAGAATGAGGAGGGTCGTCAGTTTATGCAAGATCTTGAGAAGAGCGGCCTGGTCACCCAGGAGCAGCTTGAAATGATCGGGTACAGAAATTCCGAAAAGTTACTGGGTCTTAGCGTCGCTGACGGGCGGAAAACAATATGATACAGGGTAATGATTTGGGCCTCTTTTCAACGTATGTACGCAATTGAGTCTGGAGCTCTTAAATCAAAGACCATTTCTACGGTTTCCTCGATGTCTAGATCTCGCATGATTCTATGTGAACTTGTGCTGCTGAGCGTCGACATCTGCTCAAGCATCCATCAACGACACTGCTAGCCCATCCTTCTGCTCGACTTCCACCTTTCTCATTTTAGAATCTTTCTTCTTCCGAACGCTGCCTTGGCGTTTGGGGGACTGCATTGCCGCCGCCGCTGCATTCGAAGCGGCTTTTGCCTGTCGTCGTTCGAGCTCCTCTATATCTTCCTCAAAAAGCTTCGCGAGGGCTGGGCGGTACGCTTGGATCTTGGGAATGTCTCCGACGCAAACGCGCATATAGTCGAATGAGAAGAGTATCGGCATCCTCTTCGGCGTAGGCAGCAAGGATGGTGCTTGTTGCTGAAGGTCCAAGTCCTCATCTTCTGAATCGTCTAGAGCCATGTTTTCCGCGTTTCCAGACTGTGCCGTCGATTCTCCAACGTCAACGACAGGTAGATCCTCGGCATCGGGGGCAATTTCATCCACTTCCTCACCAGCACCGGGCCCCTTGGCCTCACCGTTCGGTTCTTTATCCGTCTCCTTCACAATCTGCTTTGCCACCTCCTCTGTGTCGCGCCAGATGTTTTCCAGGACGGGGATCTTCTGGTACCGTTGTGAGAAGTGGGAAAGAATGAGAGACTTTGCTTGCATGAGACTGGCAACTCCGATCGCTTCCCCCACAGTGCTGTGTTTCTTCGCTCGCGCCTCCCCTTTGAGTTCATCGTCAAAGGTTGCCTCGTGAATCAACACGGTCGAGTTCTTAGCTACCCATGCGAACGTGCCCGAGGGTCTGCAGTCGCCGCTGTAAGCGACTGAAAATTTGTTCGGAGCCTGCAGCAGAAGTGCGCGCGCTGCGTTGCAGTGCTCAACGTTGACGGCAACGGCGCGAGAAAGACCAACCAACCCTTTGAGCAAGTGTTGTCCAAGACGGGTTTTGCTCATCCACGGCGTCGGTTTGTTCAGCACGATCCCGGGACGCGGAAAGATGGCGTTGGCGCGATTTGGGTTCTGGCCCTCGCCTGGAATGGGAACGAGAGGCAATACGTGCGTGAAGCCAAAGTCCTCCACACTCGAAAGCTCGTCCAGGTAGTCGATCAGAAAGCGGCTGCCCATCACGCCCAGATATTTGGGTCGCTCATCGAATGGCTTAGGGGATTGATAACTTGGGTCTTTCTTGATCGTTTCGAGCAAAGATTTCGCAACTTCCGGTGACATAGGCGGGCACTTTGTCGCCTTTCCATGTACGACATCAAACCAAGCCTTGATAACGCTCGCGGTTCCCAGATGGTGATCTGCATGGCCGTGGCTAATCCAAATCAGGCGTAAGTCTTTGAGCACGTCTACAAGTTCACTCGGCGTGTAAACTCTCTGCAGCTGCCCCATGGTATTTTCGCCCGCATCAAGCAGGTAAGAGCCCCAGCCAGGTACGCGGACAAGCGTGGAGGAAACATTACGGTAGCGCGACGGCATTGCGGAGCCTGTGCCAAGAGTGACGACCTCAACGTTGCTATACGGGACTGATTTCCTCCATTCTTCAAGTTCTTGCGCAAGAGAGCCCTGAACAGATGCTTTGTGCACCTCGTTGGCAATTTCAATTACCTCCTGCGACTGGGCCGTCGATATCAGTTTCATGGTGTCGAGAGGCGGCACCGCACTTGACTCTTGTACTTCGAGCTTGGGATCCAGCTGGACCGTTATGCCTCGCTGCGCGAGCGTGACGTTCGGCAGCGCAAACAAGTCCAATTGCGGGTCCACGTCTCGGGCCCAGAGCCCTGCCTCGCGTCTGAAATTGGGGGCCGGCGAGGAGGAGTTGTCAAAGTAAGGGACGGGGAAACAGGACTGGTCTACCTGGGCGAGCTTGATGGCGCTCTGCGCGGCGCCGAGGGCAACAAGATGGTTTTTGCTGTGGTCTGGTGAGCAGATGATGTGCTCAATGTCCGGCCTGTCGAGTATGAATTGCTGCAGGGCCGGATTGTCGGAAACGCCAGGTCCGAGGAGCCAAAAGTAGGTGCCCACGCCGGCTGTGACTTGTGCGGAGTTAAGCTCTTCCTTCGCGAGGAGACCTTCGATGTATTCCTCTGACGGCAGGTCTAACAGTGCAAATCCGCCGGCCTGAATATCCGGGCCTAAAACTTGATGAGGCTCAACCACTGACCCATTGTCTAGCTTGATCGAGTTTCCCTTCGTAAGCTGCGCAAAGAGAGGACCGGGAGGTACACCCAGTTCAACCGCCTTGGCTCTATCGAATTTTCCTCGCAGTAAACGTCCTCGCACGATATACGAGACAGCCTCCCTCGTTGCTGATGTAGGTGGCAGCTTTGCGACCTGGCTTGCAGGCCACGGATTGCGTACAAACACTTTGAGAAAAGGGTTCGGGAGTGGTCCGTCACCACCGGGTAGAGGACCTTGATAAAGCTCCAGATCCTTTGTTTGGTGATTGCGCACCCAGATCTTGGCAGGCATGACCACGTCCTTGAGGTAGGTCTCAACGAGCGAATCTAAGCGCCATTTGGAATTGAACATGTCGTCGATGATACGCTGCCTGACGAGATCTTCCGCACTCTCGTCATCGCCGACACCTTCAGACGGTTCTTGAACCTCCTCATTCGTGTCTCGCTCCGACCCGTTCGGTTTCACGACCAACGCAAAGACGTCCATGTTTGGATCGACGATCGACGGCAGCCTTTCTCCCGACTCGTTCTTCACGGGCGCCTCGTCCTTCACGTCCCGTATGCGCGTCGGCGTGCTCTTTCTGAAGATGAACTTCCTCGCCGCGGCCACGCTGTGCACCAGATTGGGGGGTCCGAACACCTCGATCTCATCGCTGACCAGCCCGCTTTCTGACTTTGGCGTCTTGCCTTGACTCTTGAGTTCAGCTGCCGCCGACGCGTTCGCGTCAGCCATGGTGAGAAGCAGGCCTAGCAGGCCGCCGGTCGTCTCGCGACTGGTCCGGCCCGACACGAGAATCTTCTGCACTTTGCGCAGCGAGATGTTGAGCTCGTTTAAGGCGCGCATGGTGCCCTCAGCCATGTGCCCCAGCAAGTAGCGTCTGTTGTCGAAATGGAGCAGAAGGCATGCCCCAGATGTGTCGGCTGTCGGCACCGTCAAGATCTGTATGTACGACTTCATCGTTGAAGGTCGAGCGTTCTTCTGTGCGTGGTAGGACTTCCACCGATCTTCTAGACTGGGATTGATACGTTCGTCTCGAAAGAAGTACAGAGGCCTGTTTGATAGCTTGGACAACACCTCGACTACAGCACTGGAAGGAATGCGTTTCTTCTCCTCGATCTTGGTCACGGGCTTGAGGGGTGAACAATCTGTCTTATCTTCCTGGGCGCCAGCATCCTTATTGCCAGAAGCTACGACACGAGAAGTCACCGGCGAGCCGCTAGCATGGCCGTCTGCCGATCTGGTACGAGGTCTTGCTTTTTCTCCAGCTTTCGTGCCAGTCCGTCTCGGAAATGGGCTCAAGAACGACGAGTCTCTGCCCTTCTTCTTGACGCCCTGATCCTCAGTCGTGCTCCTTTGCTCTTTCTTGCTGGTTGGAGAGTCGCCGTCTGTGTCGTTTGAGTCACCGTCGTCGTGCGCCCACCGCCGCTGACACCGACTTATGCAGGATGGGATGGCGTAGTGCTGAATGTGGCAATTCGCGAGTCGAACGCGCCCTGCCGAGGTGCGAAGCCAAGCCAATGTGAATGTTCACAGGCTCATTACAACAGAAGTGCAAAAAAAGAAGCAGCCTGTGGTCTGCGTGAAGGCTCAGGAATGACGGAAGACTTTCTTTGTAGACCGATGCGGCGACGGGAGACTGAATTTTTTGGTTTAGCGCGTTGAAAACCGTGGCCAGGGTCGCGTGCAGAGGCGGCGCAGGCTGAGACACGAAGCGTTACTCCAAAGAACAGAGAGACCTTCAACAGTCCATGACCTCGTAATCATGTCGACGACACAATGCGCCAGTGTTGCACGCGGCATCGCATGTGCACGAACTTCATGCCACCTGTTCTTCACATCCAGCGCCCACGGTGTACGTCGTGACCGCGCCCTTCCAGAGACCGCCGCACAAGATTCTGCCCGTGGTTCTACGAGCACAATGATGGCTAGAAAATAGTTTGGATTGTAGTTACTTCACTACGCTATATACCTGTGTTTTCCTTATCCAGCAAGGGCAAATCTCAGGCCTCCTTGCGAAACACATGAACCCCCGAGCGTGAGCAAAACCGTATTTCCCACTTTCCGCACGCTCCATAACCACAAAAAACCTAAGTACAACGCCGCTGATATCCCCACCCAGAGAATGGCAGCCAGTAGAACACAAATGAAATGTTTTGATGCAGAGTCGTGACCGCGTTAGCTTCGAGGCAGTTACAGAGCGGATAAGATATACAAAAGATCTATGAAGACAGAGAAGATAATGCAGCGCTTATGAACAAATTAAGACAAACAGCATTCCTTTTGCCATAGGAACGCAAGCTGCGAGCCTCGTGCCGCTTTACATGCGAAGGCTGGCAAAGAGTGCATCCAGCCGTCGGCAAGCGGCATCAAGCCGGGCACACGATCTCTCGAAGACGGGCGACATCTCCACCGATTCTGTCTCAGTCTGAGAAACGAGGTCAAAAACAGACGTCTTAGAGGTAGGCAGCTGACCAATGAGAGCGATCGCGTCTTCCAGGGTAGGCTGCGCTGCATTGACGGTAGAGGGCGCAGTGGCAGTGGCGTAGAGCGTGTATGCGGGATCTTGCTCGTCAAACTCTGGTGTGGTTGTGACCTCAATCTCTTGAGCCTCGACAAGTGTGTCAACTTCGTCCTTGCCCGGCAACTCTACAGCGGCTGGAGTGCTCTTCTTGGTCTCCTCAAACGCGGGAGCTTCAGCGTCTTCCTCGGACGAATATTTACCAGACAGTGCGGGAACGTCGACGGGCTCGTCGGGGACGGAGGTCACAGCGAAGACCTGTGGCTGTGAAAAGTTGCTTAGGCCCATGTTGCCCATATTCCAGCTGAGTTGGGAAAAGTCGACCTGTGGTTCCGGAACGAGGGTCATTCCTACATGCTGTGTCTGGTTGCCCCCGAACTGCTGCGGTTGACCATAGGGATTGACGTCCTTCTTGATCTGAGGCTGAGGGGTGGCGGACTGCGCTGCAGCACTCGTTGAATTAGAGACTACAGCCGCAAAGGATGAGGCGATTTCCGGGTCGCGGCTAAGCTCCTCAAGGAAGGGGCGGAAAGCCTGGTGGGCGAGAAGCTTTTCGGTCAGAGATCGGAACCGTGCGTTCTCCTCCATGAGAGCGCGATTTTGAAGTCTAAGTTCGTTGACTTCGTTGGTCTTCAATGCGACCTCGCCCTCAAGTTGACCGATGTATTCTATTTGTCGTTAGCACAATCGTTGTCCTTTGTCTCAAATGAAGGCGCGCTGTATCCAGCGATCTGAAATAACGTACCCTTTCTCCTTGAGCGGAATGCACGAGCGGACACTTTGTTACGGAGCTGTCGACGCTCCTTGCTCGACAGCTTCTTGCCTTCCTCCGAATTGAGCAATCGCTCGTCTTCGTCCATTTCATCCTCGTCCTTCTGCTTGCGAACCATGGTCGGCATCACTGGGTGCTCGGGTGACATGGACGCATGCATCATGCTGTTTTGGCGGATTTGGTTGACGACACGGGCAATTGTCTCCTCAGCGTGGGCGTCAATGGGACTAGCCTTGCGTGCTTCACGCTGTTGCTTTTGCTGCGCAGCAATCATCTGTTGACGCTGGGCGGCAGCCTGCTGCTGAGCACGCATCTGGGCCACCTGCTGGTGCATGCCAGGATAGTACCTGATGTTGGCCTGGGCCTCCTCCTGCTTCTGAATAGCAGTGGGATCGACGAAATCCTCGGCGCTTGCCTGAGAGTCGTTCGGGTAGAAAAATGGAGGCAGCGAGGAGTCCATTGCCAGGTCGCCGGTCATGGATCCGAGGCCGCTTTGCGAGCCCATGCCATCGAAGAAGCCAAAGCTGGACTCATCGATGCCGCTGTTAAAGCTACCGAACATATTCTGGTCGTCGTTAAGCGGGCGCAGGCCGGCGATGGAACCGGTTGGCAGACCAGTCTGCTGCTTGAAGCGTCCGTAGTCGTGGCTGGGAGCGATGGGTGCCTGATCGTCAGCGTCCAACGGAAGCGCTGTGCTAGTCGGGCTTGCCATGGTCGAATGCGACATCGAGGTGACGGCAGGCATCTTGCCCTTTCCGTTACTGGAACCGGGTGTAGGCGAGGCCAGGTTACTGAAGTCAACCCAGTTCTCCATGTCGGACGGGTCGACGCATTGGTTCTGGGGTTGATGCTGAGGTTGAAAAGCCATGGAAGGGAAGTGTGTGGTTGACATGGCCGCGCTGAGTTGATGAGCCAATGGTAAACAATGAGCGACGGCGACGACGACGACTATGTCGACGTCTCAGTCGAAGGGCGCAATCGAGAGTGGAGATACTATGATATCCTCAAGGCAGACGGCCAAGGTTGTGTGTCTTGTCGCCTAGGCAGATTGTCCGCGTCAGCTCGCTGTTAGCGTCCGGAACAGGAAAGCTCGGAAGCAGCGGAACGCAACGAGGAGACGACGCTGGCCGTCAACTACAAGCGATGAGATGGTCGCGAAGGCGACGGGCTAGGAAGTTTGGATGCAAAAGAATTGTACGTGAGAAGGTGCGAGTTTGAGAGAGTGAGAGTAGATTTGAAGACGGGCCGTCGACGAGGGAAAGGGGATCAGGAGAGAAAGACTGTGGAGCCGACGGGGGTGGGAAGAGGCAAGTGTATCAAGTCTGGCGCATAAAGCTGGCACAGCCCTGTTGCTCCTGCTGCTTGTGGTGCTGCTCGTCATGCTGCTCGCTCCTTCCCTGCTTCGGCGCCCACGGCGAGTCCATGGCTCCGACCAGTCTTGGCGCTAGCCGCCAGCGGCAGTCGCACCCTCGTCACTGGCACTTTCCTTCGTCGTTTCGGGTACTTGCCAGATCCATCACCACTCTGGCCCCGCCTGGAGCAGAGCTTGAAGCCGAAGGCCACGATCAGACGCTCCTTGCTGGTGCGAGCAAAGCATACTCGCCGCTGCAGCAAGCCGTCAGCGTGCGTCTTGCTGGGCGTTGCTGAGCTGCAGGCATCGGCGAATGCTAAACATAGCACCAAGGCACTGCACTTACTGTACTTTTGCTGCCGCTCAGCCCTGAGTGGACCAGGCTTACGTATGCCGGGCCATCTTTGACTGAGTCGCCGATTCTGGAAAGAACAACGCGATCCACCTTCCTCGGAACATCCGGAATGAGGCGCAGGGTGGCGAAATGATGCCTTATGCGAAGCTGCCGGGCTGCAAGGCACACAAACTCGTGCCCTTCTAGTCCGCTTTGGGAGACGCAGACGAGATTCCTTGCCGGCTTGCAGCATTTGTATGCCGCAAGTAATAAATAATATTGAAATACCCGGCCGATGCACACAAACACACACACGCGCACAAGAGGATACATACCGTGCTCTGTCCTGCCTGCACCATCTCGCGAATCGGCTTTTGCTCCATCCGCTGCGTCGTCCAGCGAATGCCGCAATACAGTATTGAACGAGCCACAGAACCATTCGTACATCGACACCGTGCGAGCTTGGGTGTGTATACCAGCCCATCCACCCACCTTGCCCTGTCTGCGTAGCCACATCGCGACCAATGGTTCTAGCTTGTTTCGAGCGAAGGAAACCCTTTGTGCCGAACAAGCTTGTGCATGCATCATCATTGTGCTGGCAGCATGCAGCGAGCCTGTCTTTCGCGGGGGAAGGGAATCGCCCCGGCTCTGAAACACCCTCTTTTCTTTGCTTTAACACACCCTTCCCTTCAAATTTTTTCCACTCGGAAATGCCATGTAGCGTAGCCTTTTGGCCTTTCCATCCCCTGAGCGGAGACCCAAAATTGCATGACATTTTAAAAAGAGTCTCTCTGGCCCTCTTGGCACCCGGCAAGTCCGAGCTTGACCTTCACGAGTGGACGGCTGAGAACAACGTGAATCATGCAATGATGATTACAGCGATAAGAAGAACGAATGAATTAACTTGATCCCGACCACTCGCATCGCGACGAACTGCGGGTCCAGGGGGGAACTCCCTCTCTTTCGAAACGATCAAAACGGCGTGGAGAACAAAGGACCGTTCGAGATGCCATCCCAACTTGGCGAACCGCTGGTCAGCTTCTTCTCCACACAGAAAGAAACAGAACGGGCGAGCGCACCCGTTGCAGGAACCAACCCTATCTCTATGGAAAGGGGAGGATGGGGGCGTGCGCCGAACGCTGGTCCACCGTTGTGGGTGTCTCTTATTCTGGCACGGGGCCCTGCTGCTCTGATCCACACGTCTAGAGCGAATAAGTGTCAAAGCCTAGTAGATGCGCGGACAAAGGGTGGCGCGCGCGACTGGAATGTACAGTGAGTGCTGTGCCATGCAAAACACTTCGAAGGTGGAGTGTTTACGCCTGGGTGGACTAGGACCATGCTTCCAACGCGGCATCGTGAGGCTGAAGAAGCATCCCATGCAGAGGCTTAGACACACTGTATTCAGTCGTCAGTGCACGAAGACGAATTGAGGCATGACTCAACAGCCTGACGAGGAGGCAGCATTAAAATTTCTCGTTTTGGGGGATCATTCATACAGATCCAGTACAAGATATGCCGATTGCATCTCGCATCCACAGATGCCAGGGATAACATCAGGTTAGTCGTCTCACAGCCAATACTCCCTCCATAAGCTCCTCCCCCAAACTGCGGTCCGTCTCAACGAACCAGTCCTAGATGCAGAATCCCTCCGCTGCACATGTCTCAAAATTGATCCTTTCTCACTTCCCCTGCTTGACATCCTCTCCAAGCTTCTTGGCTTCCTCTGCTTTCCTCGACAGAACATCGCCAATCTCCTTCAGCGTTTCCCGCACCAGCTTCTCTGCTTCAGGTCCCTTTTGCTCCGCAACCTCCTGCAGCTGACCCAACTTGTTCCACACCTGCTCGCCGCCTGGTATCGCCTGTAGGTACTGCTCTACCCCTCCACCCGTACTCTTCTGTACCTTGTCTTTCGCCTCGTTCACATACTTCTCTAGGTCCTCTGTCGACCCGCTCTCGACGGCCTCTCTGATCTTGGTGAACAACTCCTTGATGTTTCCTTGCTTGAGGGCGCTGGCATTGCTTTCCAGAAGTTCTTTGACCTTAGGATTCTTGTCCAGCAGGGGTCGAGCTTCATCAAGGCTCTTCTGCCAGGCTTTGTCGCCCAGCTTCTTGACTTGCTCAACTTTCTCTTCCGCGAGCTTCTGCAACTTAGACACCGAGTCGGCGCTTAGCCCGTTCTTGAGAATGTCTCCGACCTGTTTCTTCGTCTCCTCGTAAGCCTTTTTCGCTTCAGGTCCTGTTACGTCGTTCGTCAGTGACAACGCTACATGTTCTTTTCCAGCTGCCTCAAAATGTCTCTCCATATCTTTTCGCCCCCCTGGAGTCAGGACTCTATGAAATAAATGATCAGTAGCTTGTTGACAGAAAATGGCAGTGTCGTATGCATACCACCATATTCCTCACTATACTGCTTCAGCAGCTGGATGTTTTCACCCACGGCTTTCTTAAGTTTGGGATGATTCTCTAGAATATCTTCCGCTGCGTCACCTGCCAGTTCGGCAATCCTCTCCACGTGTTTTTGGAGGATCTCCCAAGCCTTCTGCGCCGTTTTCAGATCCATTCCGCCCTTCTGCCCCACGCTCTTGAGCTCTTCATATGCCTCTCTAACGATTTGGTCCACTTCATCCCCATGCCGTTCGCGAATCTTGTCCAGGTCGTCAAAAGTCGCATTCACAAACCCGCTCGCACCGGGCAGAAAACCAGCGTAGTACGTCGTCACTTGGCGCAGCCAGCGCATCGCCTCGTTGGGACTGGGAGCTTTTTCCTGAAACTGCCGCTTGAACTCCTCCTGCGTTGAGCGCATGTATTCTTGCGCCTCCTTGGCCGTGTTGACCACAGTCTTGGCACCTGAGTACCAGTACCAGGCGTAGCCGAGCAGGAAGGCCGTGGCGCCGCCAGCGATGGCGCCGCTCACGGCACCGCTCGTGGGCGGAGAGACGGAACTGGTAGATTGCCAGCGCAATTGGCGCTTTGGGACTCGTAAGGTGCGCGAGGCGCGAAGAGCGCTTCTTGAAGCGAACATGACGTCGTCACGAAACGGCGAGGAGTGGAAGACAGGCACAAGGGACAGAGTGCACGGGACGAGAAACTGCTAGGAGAATGAATACGAAATCGTGGGAAGGTGAAGAGACCGTGAGCTAACACCTGGGTTTTGATGTAAACAGAACTTCTGTGGCGCCGCGAGAGTGACACCGCAATGACGTCTTTACCAAGCTTTAGAAAATCAAGGGGCGGGCCTCGAATTCGGAATCAGGAAGTGCCAGATTTTGCGGGGAAAGTTGAGCACCGAAATTTTTTCTTTGCCTGCAGCACTTTGAGCTCATCTTGTGAAGCGTCGCGTTCCCGTACATATCTGCGTCCGTTGTTGGATTTTGATGATCGGCAAGATCGATATCTGCAGCGAGCACCAGGGGACGCATCGTGAATCCTAGACAGACCATGAGGGTGTGGAGACATTGATCGCAAGTCCAGGATGAGCAATTGATCTTGGTCTCCAGCATCAGCCAACGGCGCTCCTATAGAAGAAGCATAATTGGTTGTGCGGAGTGAAGTTCTCGATGTACCTCGCACGTGCAGGCTTTGCACGTTCCCTCTTGGCGTTGCTCTACACCAGCAGAGCGAGCTAGTTAACTTTATCTCTTGGAACACATGATGATGTCATCAAGCCATAGATCAGCATGCAACCAGCTCAGCTACGCCGAAGAACGGGCTGTCCTGTGGCGCCTGGTTGGCTTCCCACGCATCGCTCGTACAATAGGAGAGCCGCCCACGGCATTCCGTTTTACCAGCATATGGCGAGCCCCGGTCGGGATCAAGTTTCCACTTAATATGGATCTTTTCTTGCAAGGACTAAGCGTGGAAGCAAGCCTTTTCTCTCGTCATATTAGGATGTTTGCGTGCAGCGTTTCTAGCGTGCATGACCAATCTGTTACGGCGCGGAATCTGGCCTTGGCAGGAAAACAGAAGAACGGATGTCAGGTCATGTGAATGATTACTCATCGAAAGATCGAGAGCAGCAAAAGCTTCTTTGTCGTAGTCAATCGATGATCTTTTTGATTATAGGTAAATTCGTTGCAGAAACCTGCAACTTGGTCCTTTGGCCCAATGGTAAGGCGTCTGACTACGAATCAGGAGATTCTGGGTTCGAGCCCCAGGAGGACCTTCTCCCTTGTCTTTTTTTTTTTTTTGCATTTTTCCCTTCCTCACCAAACTGCCGAGAGGATTTTTTTTTCTCGTCCAAAGAACTCATCTCCGGCCTGAATTTTTATGTGCAAAGTTTTTTTGCGGACTGGATTTCCAGTTCTATGCCACCTGTCCTGACCTTGGTCTAGATCATCCTTGCGAGGACATGACTTCCGTTTTTTAACATCATCTCCTTCGACATACCCCGACGTATGGCCCCATAGAATCACAATGGCCGTGATTTAGGGAGTCCTTGTTCGAGCTTTCCAGCTTACGGTTTACGCCTCTGATCTATGCCTGCCATGGGCGTAACCCATCAAGTCTCTTCGTGTGCTGTTACAAGCTTTACACAGCGTATGCGTTTTGCAGCATCCTATAAACCCTCCCCGGAGCCTCCCAGCGAAGTCTTCAGCTAGCAGATCTGTATGTCCTTGTCCTCGTAGCCCCCGTCCAGTGCCTCGCCTTCCATCACTCCATGCAGGTAGCAGTCTCCAACAATCATATGCTGTCCCAAACTCGCGCTTCGTATGACTAGTGGATACCTTCCTCCTGCAGGCACCATGACCTCGTCGCCAACGTTCACACCGTCTACGCCCCAGCCAAACCGTCCGCTTTGCGATATGAAAAAGCGACGATTGTATCCCCATCGAGCAAACCCTCCAAAGACGGCGTTTGCGGCTGCCCGTAGTCTTGTAGCATCGCTCGCGTTGCCGGACTCCGTATTTGCTTCCTTCCCAGCTGCCACCCAAGCATCGATGACGCTGCGGGGCGTGACGCCCGTTGTCATTGCTTCCATCACTATCTCGAACCCTTCGGCACACTCCTGGCCCGGAATCTCGTTGTCTCGTGTACGATTGCACATGAAGGTGCGCCACAGGTCCTCCTGTTTCCGGGCGTCCTTCTCGCCGTCCGGGAAGCACATCTTGAGCAAGTTCGTAGTCCACGCCTTGCCATTCTTTCGGAACGCCTCGGTGCCCATTTTGTTTTGCATCTCGGGATCGAGAAAGTCCGCCTTGACGTCGGGGTTGCTCGTTTCGATCCGGGGTTCCGTCAGCTTTGAAATGTATGGCTTACGGCTTGGTATATCTCTCATCTCTTCAATAACCTGGATCGTGTCCACGATCATGCCTCGGACGTGGAGAATCCGTCCGTCCTCGCTGATTCGTGCCTGAAGCTGACGATCTTTCGAGGCCTGCGCCCAGAGACCGCGAGTGCTGAAAGGCTCCGTGTCAACCTTACGTGTCCAGTCTGGAACCCACGACGGAAGATCCAACACTGCAGTGGTTGAAGATAGCACACACTGGTAGAGAATATCGACGCCATCTTCATGAAATAGACTGTCGATCGCTAGCTTTCGAAAGATCTCTTCGGCTTTCTGGCCATAGTCAACGTCGACGGCTTGTGGATTGTTCACGAGCGAAAGTATGCCGTAGATCTTGTCTACCGGCAGTGTACTCTTGATCTCGCGTGTTTCTCCCAGCAGCTTCAGCAAGGTAAACTGCGGCTCACGACCGAATTCTATTTTGTCTTGACGCAGCATATTCATCAGGGAGGTTGATTTAACCCCCGGGCATTGAATGAGCGGAACGTCCACTCGAAATTGACGAAGTGCAGATACTATCGCTGCAAACCAGTCCCACCCTACGTTCAGTCCACCTACATGAACGGTGATTGCTTTGGCATTCACGACCTCCTGTACTACCCAGACCCTCTCGAACTATTTCGGGATGTTCGTCAGCAGTTGCAAAATTTGGACAGTTGGACTGAGAAGCATTACCCACGCTCTGCTGAGCAGTTGACTTAGACTTTCCCAGTCCAAGTCGACTATAGACGGATGATTTATGAAATTTGTCTGCACCGAATCTAGACGCTGGGGCGATATACCTCGATGAATGAACAGGTCTTCAAACACCTTGTCGACTGTGACCATAGCATCAAGAGCCCTTGATTCCAAGCCATATTCTTCACCAAGCCACACTCGGACCATGGAAGCGTTTGCGTAGATTTCCCCCATGATTTTTACGTGTTCATTGCGTTCGGAAATATTCTTTTGATCAATGCACAAAGCATCCACCTAGATCCTAAGCGTGCGATCGGCGTGACGGAAGCGTGCGAGTGCCGCGTGCAGCTCCGACCCTATCGCGACTTCTGTCCCGTCGCAGACAATCGTGCCTTGCTTTCCAACATACCAGTCCGGGTGCTTCTCGTACAATCCTGGAACCTTGACTGTGTATCGAGCGGAGCCATTCCCGCCAAGCTCGAAGACCGTGACTGGCTGAGGCCGTTCGCCCGCGTGAGAGCTACTCCAGCAATACGAAAGTGCTTCGTACGGTTGGCGCTCCTGGGAATCGAAAGCAATGTGCTCGATGAAACAAGATAACGGATCGGACTGCTGGCCGGGCAAAAGATTCAACACTCGCGTCTCATGGGGCAGCTTCAATGGCTTATATGCGTACCCTGCCATGAGCTTTCGCGTCTCGTCCGTCCAGACGATGACTGCAGGTTCTAGCTAGATGTTCGAAGGCTATGATACGTGCCGATCGAAGGAGAGGTTGGTTCCTCCGCCAAACGATCTCTCATGGCGGCCTAGCAGGGTTTTGGTGTTTCATGCGTAGACTTGTGGCTGTGCCTGAGCGTGAGGATTATTGAATGACTTGCTACATCTCTTTATAGGATAAAGTGTGATCGGAGAGTTTCATATTTCAAGAACAACAAATGCTGTCCTCGCGAGCCTGTGAGATTATAGTTAGTAAATAGAATTTTGCGAGCTTTGTATTCGGGCAGAGTATGCCCATGATATTAACTTTGGCATAAATCAAATAAATATTATTGACAATTTCACGATTGTCATCGAAGAGCGCTCTGGATAGGTCCCATGCTCGTCCATCACTGTCTAATCTCTATGAAATTCTATAACTATCGTGGGAAAGATTTGGGATAATAAAAGCTGGTGCTCCCTCTTTTTTTTTTTGGAAGATGAATTGATCTACTTGATTTGAGCTTTCTGGGCTTGATCAACCAATGAGGAAACTCAGCACTAACTTACAATTCTCAGTACATTTACCTAATATGAACTAGGGCCCTTATGTAACAAGGCCATGCCCGTAACTTACTCGTGAACTAAGTTAAAAGCGTACTTTATATGATGAAATTTAATTCTCATCGTTACACTTTTGGTAGATTTGTCGCTACATCTTGAACTAAAGCATGTTTTGGTTGTGATGTACGTGTGATGTGCAGCAACGAAGTCCAAAGTTCATTCCGTCTGAACCGTAAAAGTGGCTGGCTCTTAAGATGCATTCCATGTTAGTTTCGCTCGCAAATCGTGGTCCAGGCTTTGGAGAAGCTGAAGACATTCGATGAAGACATTTAATCATCTTATGTTGACTTGGTCTTTGACAATAGGTATAAATAATTTCGGCCGTAGTGTGCGTGCGCATTCTGTGATGCGTGAGGCTGATTGCTACATCCTGTCCTGGAGTGTGGTGGCTTAGCCTTGAAAATGGATGGTGTTTGATCTGTTAACTGGCAGAACGATCATGCAAACCGCTAATGATGATGTGTTATAAAAACGCTGGACAATGATTTATTATCTTTGTTTACGATTTCTCTGATGTGCCTTTGACCTTTGTTTTTGAACATTGCATGCGTGATTTGGCACGAAGGAGGCACGCGATCGTGTGACCTCCTCCTGCGTTACACATTCACACGTATTCGCTGGCGCGTTCGGCGACACTTTTAAACCTAGAAGGTGAAATGAGAGCTAAATTACGGCTTGATGCTTTCAAACTCATTCTGTGCTGCTACACACTCAATGGTTGTACAGCCATCGTCAAAATCATTCTTCCAACAAAGGACACACCTTGTGTGCTAGTATTTCTGCTGCCACTCATCTCCCCCTTTCTGTTCATCTCGTACTTAAATCTAATGTTCAATTTTAGAAATGCAAGGTCTCTTTGGAAGCATTATAAGGCACTTGATTTGGCCCCTTCAGCAATGCTGAACTTGGTGCACTGTGAGACCCGATTCGGGTTTCTAACGGACGTTTGTCTACTTATGCAGTACTAGGTAGGAAATAGCTCTTACCAAGTAAAATTTCTTTCTAGATGGAAAGTAAAGACACGAGCTACATGCCAGGTTCACCAAAGAGCATAGCATGTTCATAAAATCTGTACTACAATTCTCATCTTCAATCTCCACCATTCGACTCCATCTTTGATTTTCTGTAGCTTACGCAACTACGAGATGATATCTCCCAACATTTCTTGGCAAAATTGACGTTGGGCCGAAAAGACAAAATATCTTTCATTTGTCCGATTTCAGGGCGTGTCCGACAGCACAGTGAGCGACGTTAGCAACATCTCATCGAGCAAAGAAGGAGCTTAACCTTCAAAGGCAAGCCATTGCTCTAGTTGGACCCTGCCATCATTTCAAGTTTTCTTTGTAAAGGCTGGACGTAAGCCGCATCATCCGGTGTCGGCCAGATTCATGCAAATGCGCGCCTCGATTTTCATGCAGAGTATGGCAAAGTGTGCTGTTGGAAACTTCAAGTTCGTCAAATTATTGTACATAGACGGTATACTCGTGGTAATTTATCCTTCTAACGGCACATTTACATGGCGCTGTGAGGCAACAGATCGAGGTTCGCATCATCTATGCGATCGGCACATTGATCCGACGGCTGAGCTTCTTCTTGAAAACACATCCTTTTGATAACAATCACGGCTTGATAAGAGACTGTCTCTGACATGTTCGTTTCTTTTCCAATGTTTATATTTACTTGACTACAACTGCTGCTCATCCTATCCACAAATCGAGAAAGACTCTCTTTCAGCAGCGGCATGCATTCTACAACCATCCCGCCGCACTTAAAAGATCGAGTGATTGCGCGGCGGGGAAAAGAACACATATTTGACGATCTGAAAGCCTCGGAAACCGCTCTCGTCGTCGTCGATCTACAGAATGCATTCATGATGCCAGAGGTGTCGCATGCCTATATTGAGCAAGCAGTGACTATTGTGCCGAACGTCAACCGCCTCGCTGATGCGACACGGCTTGCAGGGGGTCAGGTTATATGGATCCAGACAGTGTGTGAACCATTGGATCATTCGTGGTCGGTTTTGGATACGATGAGCTTAGATGAGTGGACTGCAAGGCGTCAGAAGGCATTGGAACGCGGAAGCAAAGGCTGGCAATTATGGGACGGTTTGAACACTCAGCCCGACAAAGACATCTTCATCGAAAAGACCCGCTTCAGTGCCTTTATCCAAGGATCATCCGATCTAGATGCGATATTGAAAGCACGTGGTCTACGCACCTTGTTGATCACAGGCACGGCGACAAATGTCTGTTGCGAGTCTACGGCCAGAGATGCCATGATGTTAAACTACAGGACGGTGATGATCGACGACGGAAACGCCGCAGCGACAGACGAGGAGCACAGCTCTTCGATCAACGCATTCTATCAGATGTTTGGAGACGTGATGTCGACAGATTTTGCTATAGGATGCTTGCAGAATAACACGTAAGGTGTTAACGCTACTACTCGTGGCGGCTTTGACAAAGATCGTGCGTCTTGATATGACCGCCGATCATTGGAAATTTTCTGAAGCCCATAGCTGTGCTTTGGGCCATGCCCAACACCCTCCTGCTTGGAGCTATCTGGAGCGGCAACTTTCATATTCTTGCCGAAAACAGTTTACGTTCTAATCTCACGGTGTTCACGTAACTCTCATTGAGTTCAGAAATGTCCGTAACGCCAAGCAGACGCATCGTGGTCTGAATCTCGTCGCTCAGGACTGGCCGTTGTTAGAGTATGATTGTGGAAGGAACAGGCCGATTCTTACTTACTCTGTATCGCCTTGATAACACCCTCGGTCCCGTACGCGCTCAGTGCAAACATGAATCCACGGCCGAGCCCCACTGCGCGTGCCCCGAGGCAAAGTGCTTTCACAACATCTGATCCTCTCCAAACGCCTCCGTCCAGATATACTTCAACTTTTTTGACAACTTCTGGGCAATATTTTTTGATCTCAAGGAGGGTCTCGAGAGAGCCGGGAGCATAGTCGAGCTGTCTGCCTCCGTGATTGCTCAGATATATTCCATTGATATCGTATTGCGTCGCGTACAGAGCATCTTCCGCCGTTTGAATGCCCTTCAATATGATTGGCTTGTCGCCCCAAATTTCTCGAACCCAAATCAAGTCACTCCATTCGAAATCGGAGCAGTGCAGACCACGTAAAGTGTCGGCCTCTTGGCCTGGTAGCGGAGCAAGTATATTGGAGGGCGATTGCACACCTGCTTCGAGATCCTGTAGTGCTTTGAACTGATCGTCATCATCTCTCTTCCCGATGACTGGACTGTCCACCGTCACAACCAATGCCTTGAAGCCAAGAGATTTTGCCTTCAGGATGAGATCTCTGGCATCTTTCTTCTGTCTAGGAACATAGAGCTGGAACACAGGGGCACTTCCTCGTCTCCCAGGATCGGTCGTCCAAGATGATACTATATCCTCGTGAGCAACCGATGCGTAAGTAGCCACGCATTGGGGAATCGCCATCCGTGTCGCTCCTCGTGCCAGACACCTCTCTCCGTCCGGATGACCCAGCCCTGCCATGGCTGCAGGAGCGATGAATATTGGTAGACTACTGTCCACACCCATGATCTCGCATTTCATTGATACCTTGGATACGTTCCGAAGTACCCTCGGGCGAAATGAAACATTTTTCCATTGTTTGTCGTTGGCACGCAGGGCGCTGAATGTTTCCACTGCACTTTGGAAGTAAACCCTTGCTTTGGGTGTCAATTTTTTCTCAGCTACGATACGCAAGTCCAAAAGCGATTTGCAAGCGGACAGAGGCAAAACTTCAGGCAGCGATGGAGAGGTTTCTGGCCTCTGCTTGAGACTTTCGATGAACGAGCGTTCAATAGCTACGGGTCCAAGATGCCTGTCTGCTTCATAATTAGCCCAATTCGGATTGGACAAAACTTTGCTGACCTTTGGGAATATTCTTTTCTATGGTCCCTGCAGGATGGATGGGCTCATATTCCAGAGTAGCATCCTAAAATCTCTCAGCCTCGCAACCTAATACACTCTTCCGAGTAACTCACCTTACCCGCGTATCGTAAAATAACTCCGGGTCCCCCAGGATGAGCATCTACAAAATCAGTGACATCGTAAACACGACCCGCGATAATGATCCAGCAGGATTCTTTTGAGTTGTGCTTGGCGACATCCGATATTGAAAGCATCTTGTGTTCCTCAGTTTTGCTTGAGAGGGGCATATGAAGGGACAGCGCTTGATCTCAGCATCATAGAATGCTCTAATTCTGTACATAAATTTGGAACAGAATCAATTCGGCAAGATTTGCATGATCTTGGATTTCCGTGCAGAAGGAATAGGATGGTTACAAATCCCGGATATGTCCTGCCCGAGGTCGGGTAGCCCTTGGTTGTGCGGGGTATTGGCTTCAGCGAATGCATTCTTGTAAGTCTTCTAATTATTATCAGGGTTTGACTTGGCTAAAATAAAGGTACTGTGAACAAGTAGAGCGAAGGAGGAATCTGTCTGACCGTGCATGACCACAAATGTAAAAATCTCAGCGAGGACGCTCTTACAAGCCTGAAGCTCGAGTCGGCTATGGCTGGCTGTGCAGAAATGAGTCTGATCGCTTTAAAAGAATAGACATTATCGTCAAGAAAGTTTTCACAACAATTCGATGGCGTGGTATGAATTTGTCGTCCTGGGAGATCTTTAGGACAGCATTGAGAAGTCGTTGTTGTTGGACAGTCACCCAACTTCTCCTTAATGACGGCGTGCCATTGTCATCGAAAGGCTACCGGAGAAGCGTCATAACTCTCTGAAAATCTCCACTCAAATACGGAAAGTCAAAATGATCGTAGATGGCACACTAGCATGCCCCGCAGTCAACACTTCCCCGCCGTTAGAAGCGCATGGTGGACGAGCGATGCGGAATCCTGCCGCATCATTCACCCCTCTGGCTTGTAACACCGGTTTACACAGCAAAAAACACACGTTACGGATCCGAATATGACAGGCAATAGACTTGAAGGGAAGGTCGCCATTGTTACTGGTCAGAACGCTGTGCTTCGCTCTTACAGCAAATCAGTGTTAACGCGATACAGGTGCCGCATCCGGCTTCGGCAGAGCCATAGCAAAACGGTTTGCAGAAGAAGGCTGTAAAGTGATTCTGACGGATCTCAACGGTGACGGTGCATCTGAAGCGGCGAAGAGCTTCAACGTCGGCGACAATGCCATCTCCATGCATATGGATGTGACTCAAGAGCAAGCCTGGACTGACGTGGCGAAGCTCGCGGTCGACAAGTTTGGCCGAATCGACATACTGGTCAACAATGGTACGTGGTATTTCGAACGAACCCGGAAGACGAGTCTGACGTCTCTGAAGCCGGGACGACTTATCCGAACAAGCCAACGCTGAGCGTAACGGCTGCCGAGTTTGACAGAGTGTTCAACGTGAACGTGAAGAGCATCTTTCTAAGTGTGCATGCAGTCGTGCCACAAATGAAGAAACAAGGAGGTGGCAGCATCATAAATATATCTAGCACCGGCTCCGTGCGGCCCCGAGGAGGACTCGTATGGTATAACTCGTCGAAAGGAGCTGTGACCAACGTACGTGACTTATCCTAAAAATAGTACCGTTGATCGAAGCAAAAAGAAGAAACCTGACACCTTTTGAGGCTTCACTCGGTCTGGCCGCAGAGTTCGGTCCGGATCAGATTCGCGTCAATGCAATTGCCCCCTTACTGTCTGGAACGGGTCTTTTCGAGAGCTTTGTGGGACTCCCAGATACCCCTGAAAACCGGCAAAAATTTACCTACAACGTCCCGATGGGCCGTATCAGCGAAGTTGAGGACATTGCGAACGCGGCCTTGTTTTTGGCGAGCGACGAGAGCAAGTTCATCACGGGTGTCAACCTGCAAGTGGACGGCGGGAAATGCATCGCGTAGCGCTACGTAGACGTCGAATGGGACCTGCGGTGGAGGTGTAAGCAAAACGAAATAGCAGGTGCCATCATGGGTTGCATTTTTGTGGCGCTGTCGAGATGTACGGTGAACGTCTACGGTAATGAGATCGCTGCCAGAAATCTAATTCAAGACTTGAAGCGAATGATTAGCAATTGACAGCACGGATCGAGGGAAGTGGAGCAGAAGAGAAAATTAAAAATAAAAAAAGAAAAACACAACCACAAGATGCCAAATCGTAACGTTATGATTTCCGACCTCATGATCTCTGCTATCAAGCCAGAAGATTTGGGGATCCCCAAAATTGAAGCTCGTCATAATGGTTTGTGTTGGCGGCAGGTTTATCGCGAGAGCCAAGGCGTTTGCGAGTGGCAAGGAAATTGCAGGTGAAACAAATGCTAAGAAACGAGCAAGCAAAGCGTGCAGCCGAGTCTTGAGCTGATAAGACCTTGAGAAAATATTGCAAAGGAATTTCTGGACCGTTACATACTGCTTGGATGCGGCCTTGGCCGGGTGCAGCCTTGCATTCTTAGCAGGCCGAGCCGTACTTGTAGAACCGGCATGATTCTTGTGGGTGCTCTGTTGGCATACCAAAGCAGAGATGTGCTCTTCAAGAATCTAGGCGCCTCCACGGTATAGGTGTTCCAAGTATGGAAACGATCTCTGAGCACGAATGTTACACAGTGACAACTTGTGGTACCCGCGCTTGAAGCATCGGTTGATATGATGCGCGGGAAGTTGAAGCCACAGTCGAACCTCACCCCCGGATGCGAGACTGGGGAGTTTCTAAACGCAGTCCGCCGTCATGTTGGGGAAATTGAATTGTTTGTTTCTCGGTAGCTGTGGTTGGTCCATGTATTAGCCACATGTTTCGAACGGCAGGACCACCGTGGGTGAAGCCGTATTACCTAAGGCCCCGGATTGCCGCGGACGGAATACTAACAGAACTCATTGAACAGGACATTAGCATTGATCGAGGGCTCTGCAACGGACCTGTACAGAGCATAGATGGTGGCTCTTGCAGTGGAGCAGGTCGAATTCTCAACGGACTTTGACCCACTCACTATGAATAGCAGTCCCATTGAACAAGGCGCAGCATGATCATCGAGACGATGAAATTTCGCAAGAGATCAACTTTGTGCTCTTGGCACAAGAGATATGTAATTCATTGTTTTTGCGGATCCATTCCGTGAATGTCAATGTCGCCTAAAAGTATCTGCATGGCCCACATATCGTATCTAACGCCGAGCATGTCGATAAACTTAGGTGTCAACCATGCTCGCGTGGTCAAAGAAATAAGCACAGGTCGAGGATGACGTCGTTAGGTGGACACTGCCGCTGTTTGTGTTAGCAACCTGGAAATGAAAAGAGGACCCGAAGAAACACTCCGTCCCGCTGGTGTGTTTTCGACATGTCGTTCTTCGACCGCGTTTGGTAGATCACAAGTGGAGCTGGGTCATTATGCTCGACAGGGGCACAACTCCTTGTGAGCAAAGCGGGCCGATGAAACACTCGATTTGGTCCTGGGCCCTAGCATGACGATGTTAAATTTGGGAAAAACCGCCTCGGGGGAGCGGTTCTGCTGTACGCTTCTCGCTGGAAACCGACGATACAGTAGACGGCCGGCTTGCTCAGGAGCAACGACGACGGAGAGACATACATCTTGGTGATGGTATAGGCGTTGGCAATGTCTTGGCCCGCAACGGCCGATTCCACGCCACCCACATCGTCGTGCATGACCATAGCGTTCTTTACGCCCATGAAACGGTTGCACGGCTGAGGCTTTGGTGTCTCCGCGCTTTTTCACTTGCGGTATGGCCGGCAGAGAAATCGTTCAGGGGCATCAGCTGCACTGCCCTGACTTCTAGACCGTGTAATTGGCCGGCGCACGCAAAAGCACGACGGCGCCACCCACGGTAGGGGACAGCCAGGAACACCAGTAGATCGCATCGTCGCCACCAAACCTTGCGAAACACCATGTTCGCCTAGAGTTCGCCCGTATGGATTGGCTGTTTCAACCAAATGAGGGACAAGACACCAAGCTCGGCTCTGTGCAGCTGCCCGTGGCTCGCCTGGCCCTCTGCCGCAGCATGCTCCCGCCAAGTAGTAGACGACCAGGTAACCCTCCGGTAGTTCAACTCCTAGCATTGCTCACGCCAGACAGTAGTGATCGTCGCAAGTCCAGATCTGTCTCCGATTCTTCGCGGTTCTGCTTCTTTTCCTCTATCTTTGCACTCTGCTCGATCGTTTGTTTAGTCGTGGCGTGTAGTCAGACAGTGTCTGCGTCCGTTCGTTCCTGGGTTTCTGAACCTATCGACCTTCGTTTTTGTGACCGAACTTGGTTGTTTTTTTTATAGATTATACACATTGAGTGCTTCATCGCTTCCTAGACAATCGTAGTCAGCGACTGTTATAACAGCTCTTTTTTATCGGACTCTTTGTTACGACTGGTTCCCCCTTCGACGAAACTCCAAGCCGTCAAAAGCAGCCCGCGTCTGCAGTTAAGGCGGTTCAAAAAGGTCAATATCAAAGGTTAGCCTTGCGCGAACGCGTGTAGTAAAAGAGCAACATAGGCTGATGTCGAAGTAGACGTCAAACTCGTCACTGCAGAAGCCCAAAATTTTCTCGCATTGTTCCGAGCCTGCGCCTGGCCATATCGTTCCATAATTCACTACTCCCGTGACTGTCTGCAACGAGGACCGGCGACAATGAGACTTTGACAATGATGCTGTTACTGGTCAAGGTGCAACAATAGCGTTTCAGCGTCTTCGGCAATTCACATCAGCAGACGAGAATCTTCACACTTCGGTCCCCGAGCTGTGTTTGCGACTCATCCCTTAGTCACGACGAACGAAGCAGCCATATAACTTTCTTGCAAACTCGTCAGATCTTAGGCTATCCTCCTGGGCTTCTTTTCTTTTCCCCAGTGGGGCGCAACTATTCGCATTTGACTGCGCGATTCCTACATCCTTGGTCTCGATACTCGGCGCGCAGGCCGCTGCATTGGTTTCTTTTTCAACATGAACGCAGCATCGTTATCACACGGCGTGGTTGACACGCCGTTGACATTCTTACAGCGGCGACAGGTCGAAGATCCCGCGTACGGTAACCGCACCGGATTCTCAACCCTCTTCCCGTTCTCCGCAGGTCTGCACGGCGTCAACCAGGTGCAGAACTACTTCTTTGCCCATGTGTTGATCGTCATGCTTTGTGCACTGATCCTGATGACCATAGGTCTCCGGCTGACACAGAAGGTGATCAGTACACTCCGTCATCTTACCGTGCTCGGTAACCCCGACAGGCAGGGCTACTGGAAATACAACAAGACGACGTGGTGGCCGCTCCTTAAAAGATACCTGACGTACGCCCCGTTATGGAAGGACAGGCACAACCGCGAAATCTATGTTTCGGAGAACGTATCTTTGGGGTGCATACCATCCAGAGGACATTTTCTGCTCATCGCAATGTACACCATCTCGAACATGGCCTACTGCTTGGTGCTCCCGTACAGCGACGGACACACCATCGTATTGGTAAACTTGCGCGGACGGTCCGGAATGCTTGCAGCGCTCAACATGATTCCTACAATTGTATTTGCGCTCCGAAATAATCCGCTGATTGGCTTTCTAAACACGCCATACGATACCTTCAACCTCTTTCATCGTTGGCTAGGCCGAATTGTAGTGGTCGAGGGTGTAATGCATACGGTGGCCTGGATTGTCGTCACACACAAGCAAGGGTCCTGGGCTGCGGTTAAAATGGGTATCACGGATGGGCCGCACGCGGTCAGCTATATGGCCGGAATGGTAGCCGTCGTTGCTGCACTGATCCTCCTTGTTCAGTCTTTGTCACCACTACGACACGCATTCTACGAGACTTTCCTAAACGTACACAAGCTCATGGTCATCACTTTCCTGGTCGGTGTGTACGTACACTTGAAGTGGGACAACCTACCACAAATTCCCTGGGCTGTCGCCGTAATGCTGTTTTATGGCTTGGAGTACATTGTGAGGGTGTATCGAATAGTCTATCACAACTATTCTCGCAGATACGGCTGGACAGAGATCGAGGCCGAGGCGCTTGAAGCGGAGGCTACCCGTCTCACCTTCAAATTGCCTCGTCCATGGCACCCAAAGCCAGGTTCACACGTGCATGTCTACATCCCGACGTTGTCGTGGCTATCTTCGCACCCGTTCTCTGTCGCGTGGAACGACGTGCATTACGTCTCGAGAGGTCGCGCCGGAAACTCGCTTCCTATCACGGAGAAGGAAGACTTTGACTTCGATCGCAAGACTGAGCTGGCAGGGACCGTCTCCCTCATCGTCCGTGCTCGTGCAGGTTTCACCCGTAAGTTGTGGGAGAAGGCCAAGGCGCAACCTGACAGAAAGTGGCGGACGCGGGGTGCACTGGAAGGTCCATATGGTGGCCACGATTCACTACGTTCCTATGGCACCCTGGTTCTCTTTGCGGGCGGCGTCGGAATCACACACCAGGTCCAGTACGTGAAGGACTTGGTGCAGGGCTATCACGAGAACACATGCGCTGCCCGCAAAGTTGTGCTCATCTGGTCGGTTCCCAACACAGAAGCTCTCGAATGGGTGCGCCCCTGGATGGACGAGATCTTGAAGATGCCCGGCAGGAAGGATATTCTTACCATCAAACTGTTCATCACGAAACCTCGCGCGCGCCACGAGACCCAGACTCGCACGGGCTCGATATCGACATTTCCTGGCCGTTGCAATCCGCAAACCGTGCTCGACCAGGAGATCCGCGAACGAACGGGTGCAATGGCCGTCACCGTCTGCGGCCCGGGTGCGTTCGGTGATGCTGTGAGGAAGGCAGTCCGCAAGCGAGTACAGGTTGGCGTGATTGACTTCATAGAAGAAGCTTTCAGCTACTAGTCGTTGTCTTTTCTTCTTGCTGCAGAAAGCGAATTCCAAGCAAACATGCATTAGCAATCAATTTGAGCAAAATCTCTTACAAGCCACGCGTTTAAGCAAGTAAACTTAAAAATGTGTGCGCTGTTTCGTGTTGATAATGTATATAGTCGAGGGAGCAATGGAAAATAAAGCGCCAAGCTTCTCGCAAAGCGCTTTTATTGCACATTTGATCTGGCTTTGTCACAAGAACAACGCATTTCGCGCCCCTTTTCTTTGAAATTCGTAAGCTTTTGCTCCTTGAGCAATACTAGGTTGTCTCTTTCACAATACAAGTTCGCTGCAGAATGGATCCCGAATGTTCACAATCAAGGGCAATCAATGAATCGTGAGCTCATTTCAGTTCTAGTCACGTGCGGGTGCGGATATATCGTATCGCAAACTCCGTCATCTATGCAAATGATTCAATGTAGAATAGGTTTGTTTCAGCATAGAGGCAGCGAGTCGGGCTTAGGAAAGGAATGCAAGAAATTTCCGCAACGGAAGAAGTGGAGTTTGCAGTCCTATACGAGCAAGCGAAGCAAATGCTACCATAATCGTATATGTATTTATACGTGCATCTAGAGTACGAACGGCCGATGTATATGTTAGATAGTTCGTCGCTTTTTCATCTTAGACGTCAAATTCGCAATGTCGACATTTGAAAATAAAGCAGCCTGGTTGAACGCGAAAGGGAAGGAACTCCAAATTATGGAAGCCCCGATGCCTAAGCCAAAAGCCGGTGAGATCGTTGTAAAAGTTCATGCGACAGCAATTAACCCTGCCGATTTTGCTGTCCAGAAGTTAGGGATTATTGTCAAAGAATACCCAGTTGTGACAGGGTGTGACTTTGCGGGGATCGTCACTGCCGTAGGAGACAAAGCAAACGATGAAGAAGACCAAGGAATAACAGTGGGAGATAGGGTGGCTGGCGTGTGTTTTGAAACCAATGCGGTAGGCCAAGGTAGTTTCCAGCTGTATGCGCTGGCCGACGCCAGATCGTGTGCCAGACTGCCTGATGCAATTGAGTTTAGCGACGCTTGTGTTCTCCCGTTGGGCTTCGCTACGGCGGCGGCAGCACTATTCGAGAAGTACAGTCTGGGGCTGGAGCTTCCTGGTCTCAAAGAGCGCACCACCAAAAGTCCACAAACCGAGAAAGCGATTGTAATCTACGGCGCTAGCTCTAGTGTTGGCTCCTGCGCTGTGCAGTTGTGTAAAGCTGCAGGCTTGGTGGTTGTAGCTACTGCGAGCAAACAAAATATAGGATACTGCACGAACTTGGGTGCAGATTATGTTTTTGACCACCGAAGCGAGAGCGTGGTCGAGGATGTAGTCGCTGCACTGAAAGAGAAGGAAGTCGTTGGTGTCTTCGACGCTGTATACTACCCAGATACGTTGATCAAGTGCGGAAAGATTGTAGAGAAACTCAAGGCAAGGAAGTTTGTTGCCACTGTGCTACCTCCAGGTTTCGAGCTGCCTATGGATAGACCGGCTGATGTGGAATACGGTTTTAGTGCGTTCCCTCGAACCTAAGCACAGTTGATGCGAAGACATGACGCGGGATAAGAGGCTAATCAATCCACAGCTGGTTGTAATACCATAATTAACAATGAGATTGGCCGGTATCTTTTCGGCCACTGGATCAAGGCTGCGTTGGAAGACGGGACTTTAAAATGTTTACCTCCAAAACAAGTGATCGGAAAAGGGCTGGAATCCATTCAGGCGGCGATAGACGCTTACGGAAACGGCGTGAGCGCAAAGAAGTTGGTAGTTGAATACTATTAGCTATCTGGAACCTGACAGCCAGGCTCTCCAAAGTCATGCATATAATTTTCCAAACGGATCATCAATTTTGGTCTCGTTTTGGGAGGGGATTGGGGCAGCCAATCCATCCGATTCTACTTCCAAGGGGTACCAGGAATCAAACATATCGTAAGGAGAGAATAGAATAAGCTAGAAAAGAACTGCAGAGATTGTGCTAGTTGGCTGTTCATCGACGGAACGCACTCATTCCGGGTGGCATGACATGTGTAGTGAGGTTGACGATCGCTCGGCGAGCGAAAAGGGCTCGAAGGGGAAATATCACGAGCTCCGATCCCGATCGAGTTTAGCGCAGAGTTGGACCCCTAAAGGCTTTGTAAGTTAGCATCCGGACGCCGAGCGACTCCTGCCTGGAATGCAATTTTGTTAAAAAGAATCAATCTCGTACCGTATCGCCCCTTCTTTCGCCTTGTTTCCTGTCCGCTTCGGCCGCTGCTTCTTCTCACTCCTTTGTTTCTTGTGCGACTGAACCTTTCTTGCTCCTTACGATCCCGCAAGATCCGCCACTCGAGCTGCCTCGCGCACGCGCAATTCGCGCTCGGAATAGGACGTTATTATGTCGCCGCCTACGACGCCGCCGCCTACGATACTCCTCGCCGATGTGCGTGCGAGAAACACGGCAAAATCGTGCTACGTGACCATAGGCCCCAAGGTGTACGATGTCACCAACTTTTTGGACGACCACCCCGGTGGAGGGGATCTGATTCTGGAACACGGCGGCAGCGATGTCAAGGAGATCATGGCGGATCAGGTGTCTCATTTCCACTCGGAAGCCGCATATGAAATACTCGAGGAGTGTTTCGTCGGCTATTTGGCGGATGAGAAGGTTGTGGATGTTGCAACAGAGTCTAGCAAACCGGGAGACGTTGTTCCTTTGCCCCCGACAGCAAATGGCAAGAAAATGTTGGCAAATGGCTCTGCAAACGGCTCTGCGAACGGCTCTTCGAATGGTCCTGCAAATGGAAAACCGGTTTATGCGGCCACAGGCATGTCTTCTGAGGAAGATCTATCCAAGGAAACGGATTACAATGCAGACTACAAGCAGCATAAGTTTCTGGATCTGAACAAGCCCCTCCTTATGCAAGTTTTCAACGGAGGATTCAAGAAGGATTTCTACCTTGAGCAAGTGCATCGCCCGAGACACTACAAGGGAGGAGCGAGTGCACCGCTCTTTGGAAACTTCTTGGAGCCTCTCAGCTTAACGCCTTGGTGGGTTGTTCCCACCGTGTGGCTGCCACCCGTGATCTACGGCACCGTTCTGGCTTCGACACAGCTGGGCCTGTGGACCGTCGGCTATTGGATCTTCGGTGTATGCTTCTGGACAATAACCGAGTATGGATTGCATCGGTTTCTGTTTCACATTGACGAGTACGTGGCCCCCCCCCCCCCCCCCCCCCTTTATGCCCTTCTTCCATCTGCCCCACACGCTAACGCGTCACCTCAGCCTCATGCCAGACAACCGTTACTGCATAACTCTGCACTTCCTCCTCCATGGAATCCATCATTATCTCCCTATGGATCGCTACCGCCTTGTCATGCCACCCGCCCTCTTTCTGGTCCTCGCAACGCCTTTTTGGCACCTCGCCCACGCAGTCTTCTTTTACAACTGGTATGCCGCAGTTGCAGCGTACTGCGGCGGCATCTTCGGCTACATCTGCTACGACCTTACACACTACTTCCTTCACCACAAGAAGCTGCCTGCATATTGGCAGCGTCTGAAGAAGTACCATCTTATGCATCACTTCGCCGACTATCAGCTGGGCTTCGGGGTCACGTCCAGCTTTTGGGATCGCGTCTTCGGCACGGAACTAGTCATTCCGCAGCCAAAGGTTGTGAAGACGGCATAAGGGGATGACATTTTTTTTTCCAAAGTCTGCGTAAATGATGCTTGTAGGCGATGGTCGTGTTTGATTTGGACTTTAGGTAGTCGGAGTTTGTACACAAATGCAAACGGAGGCGTCCAGGTTCGATTCGATCTTCAATCAAAAATGACGATTCAGATATAGTAATACTAATTAATGAAAGAGCATGTCCACTCTTCTCCGATCAGGAAAGGATAACGTCTTCAAACCCCCTCGTCTACCCATATGCCTCTTTCCTTTCCTGAACTATAGATATGGCGCACTCCATCGACGCGCCAGCCGTAACATCTTATTTTTTTTTCTCCCTATTGGATTCATTCCTCTCCGTAGCCAAGACTAGCTAACATCTCTGTTGATATTCTGATCACGTCTTGCGACATTGAACAAGAGTTAGGGACGAGGGCGACCCAGGTGATCGATTTGCAGATAGCGATCGTAACCACGGACGTTGTCATGGCCGTTCGACGCATGCTGCGCCTGCATGCTCGCGTAGCTGTTTTGCAACTCTCGCACGCCGTCCTCCCCCACGAGCATGCCGACGCTCGCGCGTACAAAATTCGGCGCCGTCGGTGCCCCCGCGAGCTCCAGGGCACGGCTGCGGATGCTGTCGAGCATGCCAAAAACCGGGGGGAAGCCGCCGTCGGCGAGGCCCTGCGCCCGCGGCGGTCGACGCGCGCTTGACGTCGGCGCTTGACCCGAGCCGGACCCGCTGCCGGGGCTCGTCGCGTGTGCTCCGCCCGCCGTCTCCAGCGGCGGCGGCCTTGTCTCGTGAAGCGCGTGCTCGTTGTCCGCGGACAAATACAAGGCCGGGTTTGACGGCATGGAGCGCGCGCCGGTGCCCGTGCGGCGCGCGTGAGCGCGAGCAGAGCCGCTTCGCGAACGAGCCATCCCTTGCTGATCCAGCCGCGCGAAGGCCGCTCTGGCGTGGCCGGCGCCGGCGTCAAAGATCTGCTCCGGCAAGGTATCGTAGCCGTGCGAGACGACGTCCTGCGCGGCGACGTTGACGCCGAAAACGTTGAGCAGGCCGTGGTGCGCCACGTCATGCCCGCGCGCTTCGCTGAACGGCCAGCCCGCTCGATCATGACGGTGCGCTGCGGCAGAGGAGCCTCGGTCTCCGGCGTGGACGCGTCTCAGGTCCATCACGACGTCGCGCGGCAGCTCTGTGCGGCACATCGGGCAGGTTTGACGCTCCAAGACGTTGCGTGCCAGGCATCGCAGTCCGAAAAAGTGGCCGCAAGGAAGGTATATCCCCGCTTCTATCGAGTTGTCTTCTCGCGGCTGTCCTATGATGTTCGTGCATATGCTGCATTCGGCTCCTTCTGATTTTGTCCGGATGATTTTAGCTGGAATCGACATCTTCGCTTGTTTTAGTATTTAGTGTGCGGTTTTATTTCCCGAAGAAGATCCGTTCTGTGTGTTCGCCGCTCATCTCTATCTCTCTCTCTCTCTCTCGTTCTGTATTTATGTTGTCCGACGAATGTTACCGGAGGAAAATCCAAGCAAAATATATGTGAATTGAACCGCTTCACGAGAAAATAGCTGATCTCGCCGCAATGAGCAGAAAAGTTACCACAGAATTTATTCTCTGTTCGAATTTCAGTGACTCACCGACGGGTCGTCTTCACGGCAAGAACAGGTCGGGTAACCTGGCGGACCAATCAGGGGCTTTACGCCACAAAGATCACGGAAACAAAACAAGCGCTGAAGAAAAAGAAAAGAAAAGAAAGGAAAAAAAGAAAACCTGAAAACTGTAAAGCTACGGCCGAAATCACATTTCAGATCTCTGGTTTCAAAGAACTACGTTTCACTTTGTCTAGCTGTCATCATCGCCGCATGGCTAGTCTCGCCGCCGTGACTGCTCCGACGCCAGGAACGCTTCGAGCTACCTACCACGAGCGCCGCGACTTGATTTTCCTGGCGGCTCTCGACGGAACGAGAATACTTGCACCAGATGGGGAAAAAAAAGGGACGACAAGTCCACAAAGACAGGAGAACTGCTCGTGTTAACCTGAGCATGCTACGGTCCACAGCGCAGAGCGCAGACGGACATGAAAACTTTCTTGACTCGGCAAACAGTATTTCGCCAATGGAAAGCACTATTGTCCGCGTGGGATGCATGTAATGCGCGTTTCGCGCCTCCGGAACAGCAACATCTTCTCAACCTTCCTCTGGACAGGGGGAAGCCGAAGAAACGAGTAATAAAGAACAGCACACAAACAGGGCAAATGGAATCTACGACGGCTTACTTTGATCAGTCAGCAAATTTCGGGCGATAAGCGGCAAAAGCACGAAGAAATGCTCAGGTCTGTCTCGAGATGGGGCAGAAATCGGTTCAGAACATGGTTTTGATACCGCCTGACGACGCATCTACCTTGCTCTAATGCCCGCCTTTCTGCGTTGCCCGACGCGGAGGGGGGAAAGCCTTGCGGAGGCTGTCGGCATTGCACGGCCGTCTATGCGGAAGCTGGTATATCGGCTCTAATCTCCAACGGACTTGTGACTCGGTCCTTTCGGCGTGCCAGCCTGTGGAAATTTTTTTTTTCGCCCTTTTAGTATTGCGAGGTGCAACCCTCTGGTTGACGACATCGCCACGGTTTCGCCACGACTTCCGTATCTTGTCTCACGTCGTATAACAGTTGAATCGCGACCTCGTCATTTGCCCTTCTTCTTGTCCTTCTTCTTGCTCCCCCCGCTGGGCGTCAGCGAGCCCGAGCCTCCGGGAGAACCGCCCTGCATCTCAGCCATCATGTCCTTGAGCAGATTCTCGCTGACGCCTCCGCCCGTGACCGCGGGGCTATGTAGAGGCAGGATCGTGTTCAGCTTCCAGCCCCGCGGCGCGCTCGGCGGCGGAGGCGGCTCTTCCGGCAGAGGCATTCCTCGAATCGGCAGCTTGAACGGCGTTTCTGGCGTGGTCGGGTGTGCCTGCAGGTACTTTGCAACAAGGATATAAAGGTGGTGTTCTACATCACACGCATAGACACGTCAGCACGCGGGCGCTCACCCCGCCCTTCGAGAAGGCCAGACGTACTGTTCTTGATGTTGGGCCGCTTGAGGTTCCCATCCTGATCCCGCAGCTCTGCTTTCACCCGCCCCGGGTTCGACCAGTCTTTCGGATGCGTCTTGCCGGCATCGAAGTAGACCCTCAGACCTGCCTGGGCAACTGCGTCTGCGATCGTTCTGGCAAGGGGGTTCTTGACAGCCAGCTGGCTGCCCACCCGTCGTCCCTCCTGGCGCGTCTTGTTCGCATCGAAGTAGACAGGGTACAGGCACACCCAGCGCTTGGCAGTCGCAGCATCGAAGTTGGGCGTCCGCGGCGCAGATGCCTCCGTCGTGGGCACGACGGAGGGGTTTAGGATGGAGGGATGGCGCTGTGAGGGGGCAGGGGCGGGTACGACGGTGGAGATGTCGTCGATATCCGGATCCGAGTCCGAGTCGGAAATCTCTTCCACGCGGGCGTGCGACATGGCAGCGTTGTGTTGCCGGCTGGGGGTGGGAGCAGGCTGTGAATTTTCGACGATGCTAGCAACCGCCGTGCGCAGGACTTGGGATCATCTCCAACGGGGCGAAAAATGGTTTAGTGGACCTTTGACGACGTGGCGGGCCGAGAGCCGTAAAGCGGACTCCGGAGGGCTGAGTTGGCTGTACGCACGAGATGTCCTGTCGTGCTCCGTACGACGTTCTCCTTTGCTGCTCCTTCGTCCTCCCCCCGAGTGGTATACGAGGCCACAGGGGCGTGCGGAGCGGTGAGACGGGCCCGCAATCACAATTGCTGATTACCGCAGCAATGCCAGTCAATAATAGAATCGTCATCATCGTCATCATCGGCATCGTCATAATCTTACTCATAGTGCCCTCTGTACGGAGTCGACCATTTGCCCACCAGTCCTTGCGCCCGGCCCCTTCTCTCTCTCCCCCCACCCAATAGTCTGCTTGTCCTCTGCCAAAACCGTGCGTTGGGGACTATTTCATTGCTGTCCAGCACACCATCTCGCACAACCGCCCAATTTCCATCGCCTGTCCGTCATCTCAGCAAATCAACCTTCCGCCTCTCCTGATCGACGTGCAGAAGACCTGATCTCCGCAAGCGACCTATCCCACGCTGGCCTCCCCCTCAGAGCCAGGCCGTGCTGGAACGACTCGACTCTTCTCTTCTCTTGGGAGGCGTCGAACTCGCCAAGCTACCCCTGAGCGACCAGGCCCAATCCGGATCGCGCGTGCAGATCACTGCGGCGATAGTCCACCACGAGGCTGACGCCATTTCCCCCCCTTCTGGACAAATCTCACGCTGTCGCGCCGGAAAACGGTCGATGGCGCGCGAGAAATTGTCAATTCCTGGACGACCACGGGGGCCGTGGCCGCCAAAAGCAAAGCCTTCCCGCAGGCACATGCGACCCCTCCTCCATGAACGCCTCCGTCAAAGCCCAGACCGGGGCCGTATCAAATGAGAGAGTTATGTGGGACGGCCGTTGATATCGTTCCTTTTTGGCCAACCCGCGTGCGTACCTGTGCCTGTAGATCATGGCTGTTCGGTTCGATAAAAAGATCCGTCACTTTGCGCCTTTCAGCATGTGCATGCCGTTCTTTTCGTTGCTCTCCTGTCGCTGCCACCGTTGCCCACGAGGGAAGGAAAAAAAAAAATTTCCTGTCCGTCTCGCGACGTTCTCCAGACGGTGCTTCACGTCCTTGACCGCCGCTTGTCGCTATGAGCACGCGAGCGCACGCAAACTCACTGCTTCTCGCCTTGCTCTGAGGTTCCTTTGCAATTCCGCTCGCGCGCTCCGTGTAGCACGCCGTTCCAGCTTTGCGTCTCCATCCGAACACAGGAAGGAGACATGTCTTCCAGCAGTCCCCTTCTCTCCGCAACCGAGGCCGATCCTTTCCTCGACGCCGAAAAACTGAGCCACGCGCCCATACGGGCGAAGACGGCGGCCCGCTCCCTCCTTCTGCACTGTCTGCACCTCCGCCCGCTCCGTCTGGGTTCGTCCTGCTTCGCCGTCTTGCTCCCGTCCTTCGCCCAGCGCAACAGGCCCCAGACGCCGCCCACGTCGACGTCATGGCTCGACGGCATGCGCGGCTGGGCCAGCTTCTTCGTCTACTTCCGCCACTTCTCGAGCGCGACGCACCCCAACCTTTTGTACGGCTACGGCGCCAACCGCTTGAACATGTGGATCGTCCAGCTTCCCTTTCTGAGGCTGATCGTGGCCGGCCCGGCCATGGTCAGCCTGTTCTTCATCGTCTCCGGATACTCGCTCAGCTGGGCCCCGCTCAAGGCTCTACACGCGAGGGAGGGGGGCGGCGCTGAGGCGGCGCTGCTCCGACTGAGCTCCGCGACCTTCAGACGGGCCGCACGCCTCTTTCTCCCCGCCGTCGTGAGCTCGTTCTTGATCATGTGGTGCGTCTTGTTCGGGCTCTACGATCGCGGCCAGCTGGCGTTTACCGTCAAGGACATGCCCGGCTATCGGGAACCGCAGCCTCCGCTCCTTCGCACGCTTCCGTGGCACGTGCAGTTCAAGGACTGGATGCGCGCCACGTGGGCCTTCTTGAACGTCTGGGCGCCGTCGAAGCACACGTACGACGTGCATCTGTGGACGCTGTCGGTCGAGTTCCGATGCTCGATCGTGCTGTTCGCCGCCTTGGTCGCCTTCGTGCGCTGTAGGCCTTTGGTCAGGGCCGTACTGCTCTTCGCCATGGTCGTGTACTGCCACTACTCAGACTACTGGCAGGGCTGGCTCTTCTTCGCCGGCTCGTTCCTGGCCCAGCTCAAATTCATCCAAGAAGACGGCAGAGCCGCGGCGTCGGCAGCTTCGCCTGGCGCGGCCCTGCTGCCCACCGCCGGCGCGGTGGCGGTCGAGAACCATGTCATCTCGCTGCAAGAAAAGCCGCTCCCGCAGCCGCAGCCGACGCTCTCGACCGCGTTCCAGCGCCTGTCCTGGCCGGACGTGCTCCGCGTCCTCTGCTTCACCCTGGGCCTGTTCCTGCTCTCCGCACCGGACTACAACTTCTCCCACACGGCGCCGGGCTACATCTGGCTCTCCCAGACCCTGCCGCCGCCGACCTGGCCGGAGAACTGGCGCATCCTTCACTGCCTGGGCTCCTTCTTTGCCGTGTACGCCGTCTCGTCGACCAACACGCACCTGCTGCGCTGGCTGTTCAGCAACGCCCTCAGTCGGTACCTCGGCCGCATTTCTTACGCGCTTTACCTCGTCCACGGGCCTGTCGTGCACATGCTGGGCTTCTGGCTCGTGCCCTGGTTCTGGGATCTGCTCGGGGCGCGGGATCCGGCCACGGGGGCTATCAAGAGCATGTCTGGCAAGGAGGCCGGCTTCGCGGCCGCGTTTCTCATCGTCACTGCCGTCGTCGTGTGGGCTGCCGACGTGTTTTGGAGATGTGTGGATGCGCGGTGCGTGCAGCTCGCAAAATGGGTCGAGGCGAACCTGGCGGCTCTATGATACGAAAATGGTTTTTGTTTTCTTTTTCCGTTTTCACTTTCTCTCTTGGGAAAATAATGTATGACTACGATGCATAGCGAAGGTGTTTTAAGGAGAGCCGGTTTAATACTGCGGCCACGCTTAGAGACTCGATAGCTACTTCACTCGCTCCCGTCTCTGCTGTGGGAGCCTCGTGAGTTTCTTTCCGCGAACTACGCTGATTTGAAGTTTCGAATTGATCGTTTTGAACGGACCCGCGATGCATTTGTCCGCATCTCTTCTAGTCCTCGTGTCAACGACGACCGGCAAAGGCAGCCTCAGCCTCGCCGTGGTCGGGATGTCGTCAGGTTGCGGCCAATCATTTGGCTTTTCGGATGTTTGCCTCGCAAAATCCGTCCGAGCGCCGTCGAACGTGCGAGTCTGGCTAAATGCACGAAAAGATGCCACGAGCCACGGCAGGCGTCTCGTCGTGTGTGCTTTATCATGGTCTGAAGGAGAAAATAGACTGGTACGCCGAAATGCTTGCTGGAGAGCACGCAGTCGTAGTAGCTACACAAAGCTTGCAACGCCAAAAAGGTCCATTACATGTGCAGGGTCCAAATTTTGACGAGGTCCTCCAGCGTGTGCGATGAACGTATCCCCAATGATGAATAAACAGGAGGTAAAAGTGTTTCATTCTATCTACCTGGAGTCGCAAGTCGGATTCTCGCTCTTTGCGTCTGTAATCTGTCAAACTTTATTTGTAAGGTTTGGTCTATCATATTCGTCAATTCATTTCTGAACCAGCCTCCGCTGCCGCCGATAATGCAACGCCATAAATTCGAATGCCCCGGGGGTATAATTCTCTCGTTTTATGTCGGTGCGTGTTTTTTTGTGCTGTTCATAAAAGCAAAAGACAACCTGTCTGCATTGTCAGAGTTCCATCCAGCCCATGCTGCAGACTCGGCTCTGTACATGTTCCTCTCCTTCCTTCCTTTTTTTTATAATTTGTTTTTCCACCAGTCGGAGTGTACGGTGTTCACGTCAGGCTTGTCTTCGGACCGTCGCCTTTGACCTCAACCTTTCGCCACAGCCCGACGTGATCAATACCTTCCTCGACCCAAGTTCCCATGCTCTCGTCCTTAACGAATCCGAAACCCTCCCACAGCTTCTGCACCTGAACCTGCGCATGCACAAGAATCAGACCGCGCCATGGCATCCACTCCGGCCTGCCCTCCTGCTTAGCCGCCTCGACTTGGGCAGGCGAAGGCCGGGGAAGAATGTCATCCGCATGCTCTTTCGCCCAGTTGATCGCCGCGTTGATGAGCAGCCTGCTCAGTCCCAGTCCACGGTACGCGGACAGGGTGGCTAGGCGGCCCAGCTTGACGTACGGCTCCCGTGGCTCCTCCAAGTGCGCACCGCCCTCCACGACGTGGGGTGGATGTGGCGGGGGGACAAGCCTGATCGTTCCCACAGGCACCTTTGTCGCCGTGCTCTCGCTTCTGCGGCGTTCGTCGCTCGCACTGCCGCTGTTGATTGGGCCCATGGTAGTGGGGCTTGCGGAGGATGTGCTGCCCACGCTCGCGTACACGACCCAGTGAAACGAGCGGGGGTCGTCCTCGTCGAGCTCGTTGGCAAGCGGCACGCCCTGCTCCTTGACAAACACTTCCTCGCGAACCTGCATCGCTTCGACGAAGACGGGCGGGACGCTGGCTGGCTGACGGGACGGAGGCAGTGAGCGGTCGTAGTCGCGGAGGGAGGCTCCCGGTGGAGGTTGAAAGCTGACGAACTGCGTGGCCATGGTGGAGAGGACGACGGTGATGACGATGCTCTTTGCTTCGAAGGTCTTGCAGGCTCGTCTCGTGCGGTCTATCAGCGCCTGTGCGTGGCCGGACTTGAGAAGAGAAGCAGGCGGAAAGCTGGATTTATATTCGGCCGCCGTGTGACGAGCTGGAGCCAGACCAGGTGCAACGGGCGTTTGCCAAGGCCAGCGTTTGCTCGCTTGGCTGGAGCAGAAGATCTGAGCAGAAAACAAGAAGAGAAACGCGGCAAACGCAGGCGGTGGATACGGTGAAGAAGACGGCTGTCCGGCCTGACGGTTTTTTTTTCTACACGCTCTCCCAATTTTTGCGAGGGGACCTGCAGCGGCGCCCCCCCGCTGATGGCGCCCCCAGCGTCCAGGCGGGATCGCCATCCGCCCGGCCAATGGAAACCGCGACTCGCCCTCAGCGGCGCCTGCCTTGCACGCTACGTCACAAGGCTGGCAGGCGGTATTCCATCCCTTCTTGTCTACGCCCTCCCACCGTCCTGCAAGCCCGTTCTTCCGTCCCATGCGTTCAATAGCTCGCAAAGATCATGCATACTCCGTAGTATTGGTAGTATTGCGTGGCATGGCATGCATCTCTGTACATACGTCTCGGAGGACTGGCTGCGCACGCCAGCTCTGCCGCTGTCCCTGACGTCATTTCCATGCCAACCCACCACGGTTGCAGCATGTCGATAGGACTCTCCCGCCGATTTCTGGCTGGTACGCGCTCGGCATTAGCCTGACCCCTCCTCTCGAGAGCGATGAGATAGGACGGGAGTTTCGCAGTCGAGTGACGACGTAGCGTGAGCTGCCATGTTAGAACGGGACACAGCAACGTCGTCTCGAGGCGTGGCTTCATTCGCGAGACGGCCACCGACGGCATGTCCATTGAGTGGTCTCATTTGACGTGCTACACAAGATCTGCTTTGTTCCTGCCATCCCGAGAGTGCACCTGTATCTGAGAAAACTGCACCTTTTCAGAAAACGAAGCCTCTCGTTAGGCTTGCACAGATGACAGATTCTCTTGCCGCCTGACTCACCATTGTCACGTGATTTCTATGTAGCAACGAGACAACCATTGCAATCGGCAACCCAAGCGCAATCCTGCCCGGGCGGGTGATCTAGCAGATCTGGTACAGTTCACTCCTGGTGCCGGGATGAACAAGCGCGCTCTATCCGAAGGCTTGCGCGACATTTCCTGTCCGAGTAGACGCCGCTTGGTGACGCCAGACTACGCCAGAAGAAGCGCATCCGAGCAGTAGTCAACGCGGCCATGTAGTACAACGTACGCGAGATGTGTTAACGCTACCCGCCAAGTTGCATGGACTGAGGAGATATCAGCCCGTGCAGTCCATGTTGGTGATTGTGCTGCAGATGGACGAACGGCCATTGATCCTTGCTGGATGAGACAAGCCATTCTTCTGCCGTTGCCCCCAATCCGGAAGTGCGGAAGACAATGCTCAGATCGAGCTAGAGAACGGCTGAGTCATCGCTTTGGAGGTGTCAGCTGGTCGGTCAGAGGCCGACTCTCCAGGATGCTGGGACTTTGACAGAGAATACTCTATGGTGTCATTCCGAGACTGCTGCGTGCCGTACGTTTGATATCTTCGAGCAGGGCTGATGTCGAAGCGGAATCCCACCCTCGGCGCGCAGATCGCGGATGAAATTCTAACTGTGGAAAGCCAGAACGGCTGGTCAAGCACAGAAATGCTTTGCAGCACGGTGCAGCATGGCGTGTCTGGGTTGTGGTTGAATTGAAATGGCTTTTCGACGATACGCCATCGCAGAAGGGAGTCAAGACGTGCGGCCCACCCGGCGGGGAGACGTCCACGGAGGCCTGAGGAAGACGACGACAAGCATCAACTCGGCAAAGCTTAGGAACACACGGCGAAAGCGTGTTTGCCGGCGGCTGAAGAACAGACGGGGCCACACGCCTAAGAACGCGTCGTGTGCGGCATCGACCTCAGCCGAGCGGTAGACGGTGTCCTTCGCATCCGCAGGCGGAAGCGAGAGCGGAAGCAGCAGCAGGCAGCGCGGGGCCGACATCGGCAGCGCACGACTTTTCGTGGTGAACCTGCATAAGTCAAACCCCACAAAAGCCCAGGGCAGACGGAGGCAGCGCCAGGCCCAGGGAATGAGATCAGCGGCTACAGGCGGGGCAAAAGTTTTTTGACGAGTCCTTGTACGGTCGTCGTTCGAGTCACACCTTTTACAAACCCGCAATTTCGCCCCCCATATTTTCTCGCTTCCCAGCGATTGCTCTTGATGCCTGAATAGCTATCTTCTTCGTGTCTCGTCAAGTGCTACATCAGACTTCCGGCCCCCAGTCACCATGCCGATGCTCAAGGACCCCTCGGTCAAGTACAAGAAATTCCAGCCTCTGCATCTGCCGGACAGGCAATGGCCCTCGAAAACTCTCTCCGCCCCCCCAAGATGGCTGTCGACTGATCTGCGTGATGGCAACCAGAGTCTGGTGGATCCCATGTACGTTCGGCATCCTGGATGCGGCGCTGGGCCTGCCAGCTATGCCGCAGCGTCGCCATTGAGCAAGCACGCATGCTGACCCCGAACTTTGCGCGATCTAGGGATGGCGACCAGAAGTTCGCATACTTCCAGATGCTTACCAAGATGGGCTACAAGGAGATTGAAGTCTCCTTTCCCTCGGCTTCCGACACAGACTTTGAGTTTACCCGCCGCCTGGTCGAGACGCCGGGCGTAGTGCCCGACGATGTGTGGCTTCAGGTGCTCTCGCCCTGCAGACCCGAGCTCATACAGCGCACCGTTGAGTCCCTAAGAGGCGCGAAGAAGGCGATCCTGCACCTGTATCTCGCAACGAGCCCGTGCTTCCAAGAGATCGTGTTTGGCATGACAAACGAGCAGAGCAAGGCGCTCGCGGTCGAGTGCACGCGCATGGCGAGGAAGCTGACCAAAGATGACCCGACCATGCAGGGCGTTACGGAATGGGCATATGAATTCTCTCCCGAGACGTTCTCGGACACGAGTCCCGAGTTTGCCGTTGAGATCTGCAACGCGGTGAAAGAGGCGTGGGAACCCACCGTCGAAAACCCCATCATCTTCAACCTGCCTGCGACGGTAGAAATGAGCACGCCAAATGTATATGCCGATCAGATTGAGTACTTTTGCCGCCATATTTCAGAGCGAGAGAAGTGCTGCATTTCCCTGCACCCGCACAACGACCGAGGCTGCGCCGTTGCAGCGGCCGAGCTGGCCCAGATGGCCGGCGCAGACCGTGTCGAGGGTACGCTCTTTGGGAACGGAGGTACGTTGTGACAAATTCACCGGTTGTGAGCCAAAGCCAAATCTGACTCTTCTCGTAGAACGCACGGGCAATGTCTGTCTGGTAACGCTCGGCCTTAACCTGTACACGCAAGGAATCCACCCCGGCATCGACTTCTCGGACATGAAATCAATCATCGACGTGGTCGAGAGATCGAACAAGATTCCCGTGCATCAACGTCACCCGTACGGTGGCCAGCTGGTCGTTTGCGCGTTCAGTGGCTCGCACCAAGACGCTATCAAGAAGGGTTTTGCGAAGCGCAAGAAGGAGGGCGCCACGCACGAATCACCCTGGCAAATTCCGTATCTGCCTCTCGACCCGCAGGACATTGGGCGGACGTACGAGGCCGTCATCAGAGTCAACTCTCAGTCTGGAAAGGGCGGCGTCGCTTGGATCATCCAGCGAGAACTGGAGCTGGATCTGCCTCGCGGTCTGCAAGTTGCCTTCTCGAAAATCGTGCAGCGCGATGCAGACGCTCTTGGTAGAGAGCTGCTTCCGTCAGAGATTGTCAAGCTCTTCGAGGACGCATACCACCTCAAGCGCAACCCACGCTTCGAACTCATCGACTACGACATCACTGCGGATCGGTCCGTAAGCCCGGCTCCTCCAGAACCGGGCAAGACCCCCTCGAACCGGAACTTGAGACGTGTGTTCAAGGGCGTCATCGCGATCGATAATATCGAGCATAAAATCTCCGGCGTGGGTAATGGCGCTATCTCGTCTCTGGCGAATGCGCTGAAGGAGCTTGGCATTGACCTTGACGTTGCAGATTACAAAGAGCATGCTATCGGCGAAGGACGACATGTGAAAGCTGCGACATTCATCGAGTGTACAGCTGCCGGTTCGAAGCAAAAGGTTTGGGGAGTTGGTATTCACGAGGATGTCGTCCAAGCGTCCCTCACCGCGCTGCTGAGCGCTGCTTCATCGGTAAGTGTTTTTGAGCTCTCCAGCGGCTGGGCGTGCTTTGCGTGTAGAATTAACCAAAGATGCTGCAGTTCTTGTCGTCACGACCATCAACACCCATTCCGTTCCGACCCAAGCGAAGCAACACGAATTCTCTGTCCAGCGTCGATCTGAGCCCGCTCAAGCACGAGGTAAACGGCGCACCCGCTTCTGGACCGAATTCCGCCTCACAGGTGGTGGCCCATCTGGAGCAGGCTGCCGCTGAGGACAGCAACAAAAAGGAAGGCGGAGCTAATGGTACGGCTTGAACGAAAAGTCTTCATTGTTTTTTTTCCCCAACATTTCAAGTTTCAGTGCTGTTTACCGCGCATTGTTTGGTGTGTGTGCATGACCAACATCGGGTGGGGAAAAGCATCATTTATTTTTTCTTTCTTTTTTTTCAATTCTCACATCTGCATTAGTGGGCATGGAGATCTCAAATTGATTCAAGAACAAGGAGTCAATCAGATTTCATTCGAAACGCACAATGAACTTCGCTGGTGCCTTCTGAACACCTTTCTTTTCTTTATGAGTCACCGCGCACGTTGACAGTGGTTTTGCCATAGAGAGCGCTTGGCCGTCTTCCGGATGCATGGCCAGTGTTGATCTTTACTGATCACATCATACTACGAGAAACTACGAGAATCAGAGTCCGGAGAGCGGCTCCTATGTGGGCCTTTTTAATTCTTCGCAGAGGAATGAACCTATGATATAACGAATAACGGAGGCTAACTCACCTTGGCCCCTTTGTCTTATATCACGGGCGACGTTCTTTTCAACGCCTTGATTACGGACGATTCCTGCCTTGGGTTTTTTTTTCTTTGAATGGTATGAATCTGGATTAACCTGCATATAGAGGCGCAATGAAGTCATCGTTTCTATACATTTCACAGGGCTTTTTAGACCTGGATATCGTCTGCATCAAGAAGAATGCGCTGCCCCACAATCTCCACTTCTTTCTTCATACTTCGTTCATCTTCATCCTCACGGCTCTTTTGCTGTCCACTGCACGTTCGATTACTCGGTTACTTTTCCAGCCTCCGACGGTCCAGGTTTATGATCTCCCGGATTCTCACCAAGTTCTACGCGATAATCCCACCGGTTACTCAGGGACTTGTTATTGCCTTTACCGTGCGGCCACCCGCGAGCCTTCCATTTCTTGGCCCAACTGCCCTTGAGGAACGCGAGCTCCGCCTCGACGTCGACGTTCTCCACCGCCCGCCTATACTCTGTCGAATCCGTGGGGAACACCTGCCCGTGCGCCTCCTGAAATCGGGCCAACGCAGTCGCTCGCGCCAAGTTCGACTTGTACGCCTCCCACTGACGCTCTGTGCAGATCAACACGCGGTTGTTCTTCCGCGATGCCACCCGCTCGATGGGAGCGTATTCGTCGTACGCGCCGGCTGCCTCCTTCGCGGCCACGCGCTGCTTGGCTTCCTTGAGCATCGGTATCGGGCTGCGTCGACCGTCTGCCGAGCGTCAAAATCTTGCTCTACTTCCTTGACTAAGAAGCCGACCTACCCTTTGCGACGCGGGCGCCAGGGCTCTTGTCGGCCTGAGACCGAGCAACGTTTCCGCGGACGAAACTCTCCTGCACACAGCTGCCGTCTGCCATTCTCCGACGCCGCGGGCCTTTGGGAAATCCGTGCGGGCCGGTCCGGTTGATGACTGGGTTGCTGTCTCGTCGAAGAGCCGACGCTGTCAAGTGCAGAGAGAGGACTATAAAGCGCGAGGAAAAAGTAGGTGATTTGATGCATTGTGATGCACCTGGACCGGTGACTTTTGTGTCTCTCGTTGTGCGTGATAAAAACACAATTCAATCGAAGCGCAATTGACTTTTACGAAAAGGAAATCACACATTCTCTCACTTGTCCTCCTCCTCCCCCCCTTCCCCAAAGTTTTCTCATCGTCTTTGGAGAACCAATTCGTCACAGCTTCTGGTCATTACCCCTAGCAGGACCCCAACGGTAGGCCTATTCACCGGAGACATCATCTTTCGCTCAGAGTCATTTTCACGATCACGTCTTCTTCGCTCACTTATGAATTTGACATCATGAGGTCACGATCCGTCCGGAACGTGGCCTCAGATTGAGAAGAGCACAGGAACGATGGCAACTGGAGTTGGAAGAGACGTACTCCAGAAGAAGAACTGTTCAGTCGGCTGTTTGACGTGTCAAAGCTTGAATACGAGGGGCACGGCGATAGGGAATGGCGAGAACATGTGTTGCCCTAATGTCTTTTTGATCCAGCGCTCGAACGCGCGTGTGATGCACAAGTGTTTCTTCTGAACCGAAATAATTCTCACAGTTTGAAAGAAGGCTATCCAGGCCCCTCGGAGATCAATTGGAACCGACCATGTTTATGGATGCTACTATCATGGGCATTTCATACGCCTAGGTCTTTTCAATTCATTTGTGTCGAAATTCGCAACCACGCTCCGCGCCGGTCTCACAACGAACGCCAAAGAAAGCCGTGCCCGCCAAGCGAGCTCCTTCACGTTTTTACCGCTTCTCGCCTTCGTCCTGGCGTTTCCTCGCGATTCGCTGCGTCGCACCCCTCTCTCCCGCCCTCTTCCGCTCCTGGTCGCCTTTCCTTCTCTTTTCCCGCTCTCGCTGCAGCCTGGCCTCCACCCTGCGCCTCTTTGCTTCTTCCTTTTTACCGGCCCTGACTCGTTTCTTCGCCACGTTGACGTCACCGATCGCCGCCTCCGCCGCGGTGATCACGTCCTCGCGCGACACCGAGCGGGTTGCTTGGCGAATTGCGAACATTTCTCGAGAGGAAGAGGCCTCGAAGCAACGGCGCAGGATGGAGTCAGTTCCCTCAATCTGGAATTCCACTCGGTGCTCTGCGCCATCGCGGCCTGGACTTTCGGGCCTCTTTCGAGGTGGCCTGTTGACTGGTGTGAATTGTGACCATGAGCCCCCAAATTCTGCGTCAACATGATCAGTTGTAGCGTTGCTATTGCTTACAGAAACAGGTGGCGTGGATACGTCCGTGTCATGCTGAGCCTCCGTTGCTTCTGGGGATGTTCTACGGCTTGTTGGACTACACATGTTGCTCTGCGTCATCTTTTTAAGATATGTTTCTACTGGGACACCACTTAGGGTTGAAACGCCAAAAACAGAATCTGTAGTTGGCAATCATTATAAAGTGAACACGGACAACACGCCTGATATAAGGATATGGTGACCAGATGAAGCCGTGAACAGCAATTCCAAGGAGTCAAGTCATGTGTGTGACTGAAGCAGAGGAACCGAAGGGTTCACTTTGGTTTGCACATGCTGCGTTCTTAATTCCAAGATGGGGGTTGGATTTCGTCCGTTTAAATAATAAACAGTTGTAAGGCGATGTTATCAAAACGCTGTCCGTCATTTCAATGGCCATGAGATATGAACAGCCGCGTCGCGTTAACGAGCTTCGTTGGCGATTGACCGAGCATGTGGTACGAATCGACATTGCTAGTGAACCGCGACTGAGTCGAAAGGAAAAGGTGAAGCTGGTAGATTTTTTTTCCTTTGTGAGGTGGTAATTAAGAGGCAAAGAGCGTGTTCAAAGTTCTTCACTTCTTTTTTTCTCTTCGATTGTTGCAACCGATATTATACTAGGTCGGTCCTCCAACAACGACGGCTTGACCCCAAATGCTGGTTCAGAAGAATTGCCGAATAAATGCGTATGATGAGAATAGAATGCTTCGAAGCATAATTGAAGAAAGAAAAAAAAATTCCGAAGATCAACATTAAGTTCCAACGTTCGAGAAACTGAGGACAAGTCAATCCCAGTAAAGGGGGTCGTCTGGTTGCCATTCATGAAAGTTACAAGTTACTGACATAAACACTGAGGGGTATCTATCTTTTCTAACTCACCCATGACCATCTGCTCAGAGAGAGCCAAACACTGTTCAAGACCTCTACACTTTCCCACTTCGCGGCCGCCATTCCCCGTCGCTGTCTTCATCCAGTTCTACAGCTTCAGTGCTAGAACTAGTTTTGCTCAGCCTCCAATCAACGACTGACGCCTTGCAACCGACATCTTCCACGTCCTTGGAAACCAGCATTCTCTTCACGCTTTTCGAGTCCCGAGCTCCCTCCTTGGCCTTCAGCACTTTCTGGCTGTAGTTTTGGCCTCTGTTCCACAGGTCCCTGCCGAACTCGAGGCGCGTCCACTCGGCCCCTGCGCCGTGCGCGGCGGGGATCCGCGAGGCCAATATGTCTCCCCGCGAGAAGTCCTTCATAAACGCGACGTAGACCGCGCCGATGGGGAGGTTCTTGTACGTCCACATTTCGTAGTCGTAGTTTGGCGAGCTCGAACTCGGTACGTGGTTGCCGGTCAGTGCGCAGAAGAGCTTCTTCGCGTCGGCCTCGGGGGAAGTAAAGTGTGGTTTCAACTCCTCGAAGGTGTATGGCACGTAAATGACATATTCCTTGTCAACCTTTGGCTCGAAGGGTGGATGTGAGCGGGCAGCGAAGGAGGTCATGGGCTCCTCTTGGCGAGACAGTGTAGCAGCATTTGGTTTCACGTTGAGTTTTCGATCTGAGGCCTCGATTGCAGCGGACATACCGTGTAACTCAGGGATAGCTGCAGCACTCGAAATAGGACTCCTCTGTCCGTCAGCATGATCGTTCAGTGGAAGAGCTTCATGAGACTGCGTCTCTCCTGAAAAAGAAGCTAGTGAGACGCCTGGAGTCGATACAAACTTTATACTACGCGAAAGACACCTGCGCCGCGGACATTTGCGGGCTTTGGTACAGCTTTCCATTCTAACGGTAGTCTTAGACAGCTTGTAGTGGCGTTGTAACAAGTGGCGTGTAGAAACTCAGCTGCAGGTGACACATTTTGGACGATTAAGTGAGCCGTCGAGCAGTCACGCTGCGAGAGGTGCAATGTATTACAGAAGTGACTTTGCTGTCACCGTGGCTTTAAGACAAGAGTTTGCTCTGGCTTATATTTCAATATTGACATGTGCATCAAGAATGCCCAAGTATTAGAGTTTCAATGTAAGAGTTAGGCATTGACTGTGCACATGCGATGTTGCTCACCATGCACGAGGAACATATAACTCTCCTTTATGATTCCGTCACCAGCTCCGGAAACGATACTTTTGGCTCTTATTCATCATTCCTATTTTTTTTATTCTTTTTTTCCTTCTCTGACCCGTCCAAAAAGTCTCCAGCAGTTCGAAAGGTCACCACATCAGACTCAGAGAAGGCCACGGGCAGAATCTGTAGATTCTGCCATCTCCAATTTGGATCCACCCGCGTTTACATCGCTAAATCTAGACTGTGACGAGCTGTCGCTGCTGTAATCAGCCTCGTCGGCCGGGCCCTTTCGGCCATTCTCGCGCCTCGCATGCGTTGCATCTTCAAGTTGGGACATTCTCGCAGATAGAGGACCGTGTCTCGACACTTGTTCTTCTCTCGCAGCCGTTGCATAGTGTTCAGATCTAGGTCGTTCGGGATCATTGATTTGATTTTTTTCTTCATTTTCATGCCGCACTGTGGCATAGTTTGCATCTTGCTTCTTTCTTTCTCGAGACATTGTACTGCTTGTGCTAAGCTCGTACAGAACTGCAGCAGCATGAATATCCTCCTTTTTGAAGCCCAGAGGCAGCTCCGTACGAAGCATTTCCGTGTTCATCTTGATTTTATTCTCCGCATCGGTGCTCGTGTCATCTTCAGGGTCTCGAGGGGGTTGAAATGCATTTGACATTTTGGAATGAGTTTGGAAGTCAAAGGTCTGTGAAGTTTTTCTCCGTTATATAGAGTCAATGATTCATGACTGATAAAGACAAGTGAATACTAAGGTGTTCGCTGTGAATTGTGACCATTTTTAGGCAGGAAGAGTGCGTTGTGGTACTATTTTCCTCGAAAAATGGCGATTAATATCGCAGCAATGATAATGCCACGCCAGAATAGCGGAAAAAAGTGCATCCGTGAAGAAAAAGAGCAAGGTACTCGTGAAGTTCTGAACTACAGTCTCGTGTCGAAATTTGCCAATGTCTTCCATATCAAGATCTAATTGTCAATAGTTTCTGTGCTTCGTTTGAGTTACGTCAGTCAACTTTTAAATATTCAGAATAGTTATGGAGCCACCATCTTCAAACTCAGCGACTTCGAAAATAATTTTCACCATCCAGTCATTGAGGGCATCCTTTATCTTTTCCCCCTTAATCGTCACCCAGAAACCGTGACTGAGCGGTAGTTTCGCCCCTGTTAGAAGGTGGAGAAAGTTTTGTGCTCTTAGATCTTTGTTATGATCATTTAATATATGGAAGAGCTCATGAACGGAGTGCGTAGTATACAAGGTAATCATATGGACCTGTCCGTCTGGTTGAGATTCGATGTCGTGTGTGCTGCACATGTTTCTGCTTGCATCCGCCATCGCAGCTTCGACGAAGGCGGGTGTACTACCTGAAAAGTGCGTCGAAAAGCAAATCGGCGTTGGAGTAGGGCAACTCATCTCCCAAGGCCCTTGATAATCCTGGGGGCGGAAATCCATCGATGTGAGAGGATGATTGAGGGAAGACTGGAGACCAACCATCTCCGAATCGAAATTCTGCTTCTCCAAGCTTTGAATACCGACCTGAAGGCCTTTCTCTGATGGATCAAGAGCTGGGGACATGTTAGGAGTAGACTCGGACAGCAAGTTTAGTGGCGAATGAATGCTGGACTTTTCATTGGGTGATTTTTGCAGTACTTTTATGCACGAGGATGAGAAAGGCTCCTTAGTCACTGTTTGTGCAGGACCGACGTCATCCATCTTTGTAAACCTAAAATGAATGCGGGCAAAACATTCGAAGAATGAAGACGTATTGCAGTATGGTGTGAGTGGTGAAAGCGGTTGGCAGATCGCTTATATCTTCACTCTGTCCATGCAAGTGATTTAAGGTCTTTGTGGTAACTACTGGTGGAATCACTGTCACTTGGTGGGATTTCGAGCCTAAAAGAACACGGAAATTCTGACAGCCGCTGCGAATAGGGATAAAAGAAAACAAATTATGATAGAATCTCATGTCAGCAGCCGGATGAACGTCTTCTAACACACAGATAGGGACGAATGAAGAGCAAGACATGGCTGCCAACTGGAGCAAGACAGATTTTGGTGTGGCCGCTTGCCTGCATATCACGCTCTACGCCTTGGATATGATACTGCAAGAGACTCCAGACTGGTGATCCGCCAATTCCAGGTGTCCTCGCACTTGGTATGATGCGAGGAGGCCGCCAGACGTGACGTTGCCCCGTGGGAACATGGGTGCGCCACACTTGGAAGCTGCGCCACAAGTGCACGCCGAAACTCGCTCCCAAAAAAAGTCCAGTCGCAAATCAAATGACTGTACGCAGCTTTTCTAGCACGCACGCGACTTTCGCTGACAATCTCTTTTATCCAGCTTGCATGCCACGGGCAATTCAAACAGCCAACGCCTTGATTCGATTCTTCGGCTGCCGGCAGCGTCCTTTTCCAAACCAGTTACCCCTCGGATTTGGCGATATCCAAACACAGCAGTATTTCTCGGGTCTGCACAGCAAACGTCCGTCTAGCACCACCGCACTCGACCCCATATTCACGGACCGCTTTGCTACGGCATCAGCAAGGCACACGCACAGCCGGCGCATCTCGTCCACACCGCAGCGAACACGACATCTCAAGCAGGGTTCGGTGGCGAGTAACAAAGACGACATGGCGCGCAAGGACAAAAAAGAAGCCAACAATGTGTCGGTGAAAGTGCCAAAGGGCACGAAAGATGTGTTTGGCGCGGAGGCGCTCTTGAGAGCCTTCCTGTTCCAACGAATCACTGAGATCTTCAAGCGCCATGGTGCCCAGGAGCTCGATACCCCAGTGTAAGCAAGCTATGCTTTCCTCGAGATGCAGATGCCGTCTTTCTTGCAAGCGCAACTGATGACGTCGCCCAACAGATTCGAACTTCGCGAGATTCTCACTGGAAAGTACGGAGAAGACAGCAAACTCATTTACGACCTCGCGGACCAGGGCGGCGAAATATGCAGCTTACGTTATGATTTGACGGTGCCCTTCGCCCGCTGGCTCGCTCTTAACTCCTCTCTCGGCAACGTAAAACGCTACCACGTTGGAAAGGTCTACCGTCGCGACGCTCCCGCCATTCAGAAAGGGCGCTTGCGAGAGTTCTATCAGTGCGACATTGATTTCGCCGGTCAATTCGACCCGCTCACCGCAGATGCGGAGATTCTTGCCATTACAAAGGAGGTATTTAACTCCATAGGACTGAAGGATATCAGCGTCAAAATCAACAATCGCAAAATTTTGGATGCCATCTTCGAGGTGTGTGGCGTGCCAGAAGAGAAGATTCGTCCAATCTCCAGCGCTGTGGATAAGCTGGACAAGTCGCCATGGGAGGAAGTGAAGAAAGAGATGGTCGAACAAAAGGGTCTGGACCCAGAGGTTGCTGACCGTATATGGGGATATGTACAACGTAAAGGATTCGAGGTCTTAGACTGGCTTCAGAACGATCTGTTGTATCAAAATGCCAAGGGTAAAGAGGGTGTTGAGGACATGAAGCTACTGTTTGAATACTGCGATGCGTTTGGCTGCAAGGATGCATTGTCGTTCGGTAAGTCGCTACCACGAAATGCAAAAGCGACGATAAACATGCTAATCCCTAGACAGATTTGAGTCTCGCGCGTGGGCTAGATTACGTAAGTAACGTCTGCAATACGACTCGAATTCTTTGCTGACGCTTCGTAGTACACGGGCTGCATATGGGAAGTTGTCACGGCTGAGTCGGCAGCTCCAGCCCTCTCATCAGGTGCAGAAACTAATGGCGCCGTCAAGAAAGAACGATCAAAGAAAGATAAGAAGGCATCTGAGGATGAAGATCGTAGCGACGACCCTACTGTGGGTGTAGGATCGATCGCCGCCGGTGGTCGCTACGATAAGCTTGTTGGCATGTTTTCAAACAAAGGTGACATTCCTTGCGTCGGCATCTCTTTTGGCATCGAACGCATCCTTGCTATTCTCAAGAAACGACTAGAAGCATCCTCTTCTTCAGCAGCCCAAATACGTCCTGTGGAGACGGATTGCTACGTCATGGCCTTTGGGACTGGAATGTTGCCTGAGCGCATGGCGATTGCGAAGCAGCTTTGGGATGCTGGCTTGAAGGCAAGCTTTCAATACAAGGTCAAAACACGGCTGGACAAACAGTTCAAGGAAGCGGAGAACTTGGGAGCACCGTTTTCAATCATTCTTGCGGAAGAAGAATGGGCTCGGGGTGAAGTCAAGGTAGGTCGACGTCACTCTGAATCTTGCAGGCTGGTGCTAATTCGTGGCTTAGTTGAAGCAAATGAGCTTGCCGGAAGGCCACCCAGAAAAAGAAGGCATCAATCTACCAAAAGATACAGTTGTACAGGAGCTCAAGAAGAGGCTTGCTGCCATTGAAGATAGGAGTTTGGCAGCTAGACTGGGAGCCGTGACTTTGTAGTATGAGGTTTGGCGATTCAAAAGCGTTGGCCAAGACTCATGGAGCATCAATGCCTTTTTGGAGGGTAGGGGCAGTTGTAAAAACTTGGTCGTAAAAGAGCATAGACGTCAAAAAGAGGGCTTAGTACCCAAGCAACTGAGTAAGAATTCTGAACATGCTCCATACGCATTTGCAGTGAACTGAGGACCGCGATGTAGAGCATAATGTTCATCTCATGCGCAAACTCTTGCGTCTTTCAACATTCTGGCCTCTCTGCAATACTTTCTTGCCGAGTTCTGATCCACTAATTGAGTAAGGTGGGTGACCGCGCGAGCTATTCAGATCGTACAAAGCCGTTCAATGGCAATAATGGGCCTGGATCCTTATGATGGAAGTTGAAGGTTAAAGCTAGATGGGACAAAGCTGATTTTATTTTTCCTTGCTTAGTGCGCTGTCATAACAGCAAAGCAATGTAGCCTGCAGCAGCTCATTCAGCAATTACGGGCTCAGGTAGAAATCTGGACTGTCCATGAGGCCAAAAAGCATGCGTGACCTTAATTTCCTCGGCCAAACTTTTCATCAGACTTCGGTAGCTTCGCGTTGTGGGAACAATGGGTCTCGCCAACCAATAACTTTCTGCCAATCCACTGATACCAAAGCAAGAGGGCGAGCGTGCGGATTCCCAGAATTCAAGTTCTACTTGCGAGACTAACTTGAAGTTATTTCCCGCTCTTGTTCCCTTGTTTGATTTCTCGAGATGGAGCACCAAAAGCTGATTCTCCTTGAAACCTCTATTAAAACAAAGTACTTTAAGCAATATATTTCGCAAGTTTGGTCGTTATGCTTTGGGGTCATTGTATCGATGTTTTACCACTTAAACATCTTGTCCCTTTAATGGCAAAAAAGTTGATGTCAAAAGTCTGTATACTGCTCTACGGTTTGATTTCTGGTATACTCTACGCTAACCATCAGTGCTATACTCCTGACTTGGTCCCAATGTTCTTATCTGACTTGATTCATTTACTGCTCAGCGCGCTTCGATCTTCGGCAACAAGTTGTTGAATTCATCACCGTTATTTATTCGTGTGCATCATCAAGATGCGAGTCGCTTTCTCTTTCTTGGTACTCTTGACTTATATCCACGCACAAAAGCTTGTGTACGATAAGGACTTTACCTCCACCACATCTGTGACTATCAACTCCAGTCATCTATTGACTTCGGCAAAACCATCAACACCTTCCAACGTGCCAGCAATAACTCCCAAAGCGTCAATTAAAACATCCGAAGGCTCAACGAAAATATCCAAAAATTCAATTCGAACGTCCAAAACCGCTAAGTATTCATCCACGAGTTCAATACTAACGTCCAAAGATTCAACACAAGCGTCCACAACTTCGACACAAACATCTGAGAATCCCAAAAATACGTCTAAAAGCGTGTCCACAACATCCAAAGTTTCAACCAAAAGTTCCAAAGCTTCAAAAAAAAAAACGTCCAAGACTTCAGAGAAAGCATCTAAATCCAAAAACTCTCCTTCTGGTACAATACCCTCTTAGGTACAAGTGTTACAAGGCACACGAGGCCGAGTTGATTCCAATCTGCATGGGACAAAGACTTTTTAGTCAAGTTGCAGAGAAGATTATGGAAGATACGCGGTACAAAATGCCAGTGGTGATGTGATCTAAATCGAGAACCGCTTGGAGTGGCGCATTCATCCTGCGGACGAAAGTAGCATTCAAGGATTTAGTGTGTACAAGTAAAATGCCCATAAGGACAAATAAACGACAAATGGCTCCATCGTTGATCTGCAAGGTCCCGCCGCAGAGACCCATAAATAAATGTCTTGATACATCTTGGTTCAGTCAGGTCACGATGCGTGGAAGGGCTTGAGAATTTAGTACTCTGTTATGCTTCGTAAGAGTGCAGTTTAAGTCGAAAAAAAAACCAAGATTTATTTAATTCTACTAATTGAGTAGTCTCAAGGTATACATCTCAGGCGTTCACCTGGTTCTGTTGCATACCGAGCGTAGATACAAACTCATTTCTGACAGATCTTTTCCCCATTTAGCATGAGGCTCGCCATGTTCTTTGATCCATCATAGCATATCATCCTGCCTAGTCGAGTCTTTCAGGATTTGAGGTGAGTATTGCGGGTCACTTCACTTCTTCGGTGGTGGTGGATTGTTTGTGCCCGTGCTATCATAGCCGCCGCGGCCAGTATTCAGCAGATTGATGTTCAAAGTCGACTGCATTTTGTTCGTGCGGAGGAATTGAGGGATCTCGCGAAGTTTATCAAGTTTGATTCTGAGCTTTGGAAGTCTTGTTTGAATTGGAGAAGCGATCTACTCTCAGATCTGACGAATTTCAGAGCCATATTTATATGGCGGTTAATTGAATAATAGGCATACACGGTGACCATGTTTACGAACGTATATTAACCATTTTGTTGACCGAAAGACTTTGTAGATCACTGAAGTTCCAATGGCCCATCAACGGACAAAGCGTTTTGTCATTTGCTTCTGCCCGTCCGTTCACTGAAGCAAAAGGAGTTGTCCCTGTGTCCAAACGTTCGAATGAATGTGTGCAGCAAATCGCATGAACAAGGAATGAGTTCCGGAGGATTTTGAATGAACCCAATGAATGGGCTTGAAAAAATGTTTTGACAAAGTTGAAAAAAGTAACAAAGCAAAAAAAGCTTCGAAAAGTCTCAATTGTCTGGCGTGGTCAGTTGACAGAAGCACTCGAATTCTTGCTGCTCAGATTGCAGCACAAGAACCTCGTGAAATAGACGTAAGGAGACATCATTTTGCAGCTCTTTAACGTACTCCAGAAATTTCCCAAAGATGTTCAAGTGAGTTTTATGCTCTTTACTCCATCTTTCCAGGGAGGCTAACTCGTCAAAGTAGCCCAATCCGAAACTTTTCGTTGCGCAGGGTTTCTTGTTAGTCGGTTTGAGTATCTCCATGAAGCGGTTAGACAGGCATCCCACTTCTGGGCCGTTGTCCCAGAGGAAACCCATTCCCTTGACCAAGACTGGATGCATCTTCTCCAGATAAAGCTTCCTTTCCCCAGCTGGAGTATGGGTCCAGTTTTGGCCTGATCGAATCACTTCAAGATTTGGTCTTCCGGGTATGCGAATGCGTTTCGATCCATTCTCCCCGACAATTTATGCATGCCGGATCGTGTCGACTTTCTGTTCAATGCTAGTCAGGGAATTAGTCTGCGCAATAGGTAGTCGATCACGCATACTACCCCAGTACACATGTTCGAGGATAAGGCCCCTCATCGCATTTTTCATGTACGCAATTCCCTCGTTGTCCTCGTTACTGGAGAATACAGTCTCGACACGGTCAATCGAAGGGTAGAAAATCTCCTTGAACAAGCCATGTTCAAATCGTGTGGGATCTAATTTATCCTACCAATCCGTAAATCCACTCTGGGAGGTCCATTTAAGATACTTGCTTTTACTGTCCCAGTATGCAATGGTCATTTGATTGTATGCTCCGGTACTGTCGGTGTAGGCAGCCCACTCCCAATATCGGGGACGCAAAGCCGCGTCCACCACACTCACAAACCTCTCGATTTCCAGAGCGAAAAATACGTTGGCTTCGTCTGCGTTGGCCTGCGCCCCTATAATAGCCATGACCATGTCTTTTACCTCGTCGGGGATCTGAGCGGCGTACGCAAGGAAGGGTGGAACATAGCCATTTGGGGTTTTTGGAGGAATTGATCTCTCTTTCTGCAAATGAGGACATATAGCTGAAATTGTTTCCATCATCAAATTCAACGTAGCTATTGAAGATAGGGATATGTTGCTTTGATAAAGCGGGAACGAGAATATCTTTTCTAGATTTCCGTGCCCCTCACAAGACCTTTATATACTGCGTTAGTAGTCGATGATAGTAATCTGATCCGTAATGGTTCGTAGATCTGCGATATGACTGGTAAGAAGCCTCCAAAACTCTGGCCATGCCACGCTGATCATTACTTGCTTTGGCACAATGATTCGTTCAAACCTAAGCAAAAACAGTGAAGTCCGGAATAAAACCCTGGATTAAATTACTCATAATCGTCTTATGCTACAATAGTCACGCCTAAGCACCAGAAGCGAGGCGTAGAGGGGACGAACGGTGAGGATCGGATCAATTTACGAACATTTTCTCAGAAACATTTTCTACCTCTTAGAGATCATGTTTAACGTCTTCTTCTCCGAAAATACCATCAAAATACGACTGTTAAAAATCCGAAGAGAAATTTTGTATTAGCATGCAGGTCGTTCATCTACAGTTTCAAATGCTTTGGCAATATCTTACCGCCATGCTACGAACAATCAATATGAGCCATAATCTCACTCAAAGAGCTTCCACGAGCAAACAATGGGAAAGATCATTCTTAAATGGCTACCGACAGCCGATAAAGCTGTAATTGGTCCAGAGATAAAGCTGACGAGGTCGACAGTTTGGCGTTGTTTAGTGCTAATGCAGCGGCCGAACCCTGTACGTGACACGTCTGATCTTCCCAGGGTAGATTTTAGGTTGCCCATAATATTCGAAGTCATAATGATTTTATAACAATGCGCGCGGCGAAGACTGTGTTTCTAAAGCCGCTTAATCCTTTTGGACAGGCGTGTGATTGCAGCACCGATTTGCGTTGAATAATAGAAGCCATCGGAACCTGCCGACTTGGTCCAAATCGAAATTTTTTCATGTTTCTCGCGCGGCAGAGTCGAAAAATTCAGAATGAAGGAGTTAATGATGCTCAATATATCTGAAGAGCGCATGTAGGGTGGAAATACAAAATTTTGTCTTACGAAATCGTCTCAAGGTCATATGGTTGATAATGATTTAGCAACAGCGGTGACATGAAAGGAAGAAGCGAGTCATTCTCATTTTTACGTGTTTCAACACTTCCCTGCCGGAGAGTCAAAAAGCAAAATCAATTAGTCTGTATATTCGAATTAGAGTCTCGCCCCTTGACGGATAGAGTTGTTTCCTTGTTTGGAACATGCTTTACTTGACCGGAATCTGATTCGATAGGATTTTGCGCGCCGTCATTGTGTTGAGAGGTAAGATTTCGCATCTCCACATCAGTTCTTTCGGTAATCTTGAGTATGGGTTCAGGCCCCATGGGCTTGAACTGTGTACAGTGCTTTTTCCTCGTAAGGTTTCTTCGATACTCTCTCAAAGCGTAAATGATGAAGGCGAAAAGCACAAGTCCCAAGGCAAATGAAAGGATGATTAATGCCACCAACAATCTTCGCTCGGCTGTACGAAGCCTTGACACCGGGTCAGGAGGTGCGAAAGTTCCAAAGGTGTCAGGTGTGGATGTCCCGATGCTTGAGAAATCGGGGCTCTGTGTGTGATAAGCAGTGACAATTTGGTCATTCGTCAAAGTAGATACGAACGACAGAGTCGAGGTTAGGGCAGGCTGCTGCACGGCCGTAACAGTGCTCAGCAGTTCCGTCGTAAATGTTTGAACAGAGGGTGCTAGCTCGGTGGGAAGTGTGATTATTATCGTTGAATCGTTTGATTCCAGGTCGATGGGTGTTGTCGTTGTCATGGTAAAGAAGGCAATTAACATATGCTTCATTGTGAGATGATACTTACAATATATATGTTCGTGAAATCTTGTAAGAAAGCTTGCGCTTTGTCAAACAAACGACATGAGGTGAAAACAGGACAGCTTGATAAAATGTGAGTCATACATTCATCTCCCGGATCAGTGCATGTAGAAATAGTAAGTGTCTTGATATCCGGATCGTGAGATTGGATTTTAGAATGAGGCGGAAGCATCAGCTCTGCTACTATTTCGTACGACGCACAATAATCGCGCGAATCGACGTCTAAATCTTCAAAAAGACCATGACATCGAATTTTCTTCCAAACTCAACAGAGGGTGAATCTTTGGTAGCTTAAGTCATATTGCGCTTTACTAGTTGTTTTGAAATTTGAGAATAGCATCCTCTATGAACGAGTATTTACCGGTGCTAATAGACTCTGATAGCGTCTGTACAAGGTGTAGATAGCGAGGACGAAGAGCTAGTCCTGGATTTTCGATGCCAATCATTGTTTTTGATAAAGAGAGGTTATACCAGGAACAGCATGGATCTGTGGTGGAGCTGCGGAGCTTGGTGCCACGGAACTGAGCGGAACCAAGCATAACGACTGTACGGCTGCGCCTGTCAACCATGTGGATTTTAAGTATGGGAGCAAAATGATTTTGAAGAACAATCAATTCTGTCATTATCGCATTTGTACGAAGGGGCAGTGCTTCAATCACAGAGCCACGTACTGTCCAAAAAACCGGATTCTGTAACATACTTTGTCTGCCGACACTGAATTGAGCAAACCACACCAAGATGCCATTCGACGTCGCTCATGCTTTAACGGGGCGGCATCTCATTGTTCAGCCTTCAGATGCAGCTCTCAGTCCACCAGAGAGCTACCTCTACGTTCAAGACGGTCTTATAATATCGTGTGGCGTGTTTTACGCCCTGTGCTACTATTTCTACATGATCGCCACGGTGCGAGATAGGTTCATCGCTGGGCCCGTTGAGTTTCTGTGCGTCCGCCATTTCTATTATCCAACGTCGTACGGGAGGTAGGACACTGACACGGAAGGCAGGTGTGGTACGATGGCCTACGAACTGTACTACGCTTTCGTGATGCCATCATCTGCGCTTGAATTCAGCTGCTTCATTGTATGGTTCCTTATGGATGCTACATTTGCAGGTGTTGCGATCGCATATGCGTACCCAACAGGGAAACGGACAATCGTTACGCTGAGGACGATTCTTGGCGTCGTTGTTGGTGTCATCTTCTTCCATGCACTATGTATGCAATTTCCAGACGAGCGTGAGCAGGTCACGGCATATTGGACAGGATGGCTGCTGGAAACTCCGATCGGCTGGGGTGAACTGTATCATTTAATCTCTAGGGAGGACACAAAGGGCCAGAGCTTGGAGATTTGGTTCGCAAGCTTTTCTTCTTGGATCGTCACGATATGGGCTAACGAATATAGGATTTGCCGTTTCCTCGGTTGTTTGACAGCAAATGGAGTGTTCATGTGGCGCTATTTGAACGTCCCGCAGAATTGGGAATATGTAGGTAGTTGGTGGAGCATTGCATTGGTGGCGGTCACCATCTTTCCGGAGATCATCTATCCATACTATTATATCAAAATGCATCAAAAGACGATAACGAGCTCTGCAAAAGAGGATAAAAAAGATTGATCTTAAATGACTATCGAGGAATCCAAAAGTGGACTGGTGTATTAGCAAGAGATTCCTGTGCAGTGCGTGTCAGACGGCACACGAATGCAAACAAACATCAGCAATGTCAGTGAAAATGAAGTAGATGATTTATTTTTTTTTTTTGGTTGATTCATATTCCGTACAATGATTCTACGCTCATAGATTCATGCTTGATTATGGCGGTGGACTTATATCTAGCCCTTCGACGGTCAATTTGAAAGAATCGCTTCTCGAGTAACTGCCCGCTACATCCAAGTCCAACCTGCCTCTCTCACACTCATCAAAATCGCATTCAGCAACTAGAAGCTTTGTGTTCTCGGTCTCCCAAATTGGACCGGCAAGAACCTCGCCAAGGGGAGAAATTATGCACGAGCCGCCACGTGAGATGTATTCGTCATCCTCGATGTCATGAGCGTGTCCAGTAGTAGCCTCGGAAGTGAGAGGAGGAATGTCCTTGCTTCGAATAGGACTTAACGTTGCGTGTTCATCGGCGGGAACCGCAATAGCTGTACTGTTCTCCGTGTGACCATTCGTCTCTACCACCTCATCAGGGATAGGCCAGCAGATTTCGTGACCGCTTTCGTCCTTAACAATAGTCGAGCGACGACGCCTGCTAGTACTGCTAGGGCTCAAGCTGTTCTGGCGAGCGACTCCATTGGCATGAGAGGTTGAATCGCTAGATGGCAGACAAAGCTCATGACCGTCCTCAATCTTGGTAATGATTGAAGCGCGTCGCCCGCCAGCAAGAGATGGGCTTTTCGTCGTAGCACGAGCCTCATGCTTTGTCCTTCTATGAGACTCACGACTTGTGGGCTGTTCACGGATCCAAGCAGGCAATTGGCTTCTCTTGCAACACTGGTTGCATGTCAACACGAACGCTCTGCCCTCGAAACCAACTGTCCGCATGAGCGGCAACCACGTATCTCGTGCGTCGGCGGTCGGTGCTAGATATAAATTGACGTTCTGGCAGTATAGGCTCTGACGCAACAAGGGCATATAGTTCTCCCAGCATATTGCTGCAGCAAGGGTGAGCTTGACACCGTTAAGCGTAGTCGTGACTGCACGCAGCGTTGACGGACTGCCTTGGGCCCAGATCAGTCTTTCTGTGCCAGTAGGCATTACTTTCCTCCTTTTACCGATGCATCCTTCCTTCGGATCGACATATACAACGCTGCAGTACAAGCTTCCGCCTGCCTTCTCTACAACGCCAGTGACGATGAAGACTCCTGTTTCTCTGGAAATACGCTCCAGAGCCTCTCTCGTGCCGTCTCCTCTGTATTCTGTGGCCCTTGCTACGGGCAATTTTCTGTTTACCCAGTCATCGCCTCCGCCTTGAGGCGTGTCGCCCAGATCTACCGCGCTCTTGAAGTATTGGAGAAACTGCTCTCTGCCACCGGGCTCGCGAGCGCCGATGGTGCAGCCGAATGAGCACGTTCTTGGATAGCCGCCCAAGTACGCTTCTGGGAAAAGAACTAAGTGCACACCTTGCTGGGCGGCAGATTTGGCAGTGCGTTCGAGCTCAAGGACGGTGTCAGCGGTAGTGTCGAGGGTGCGGCATTGGGCGACGGCAAGCTTCAGCGTGCGCGCCATGGCTCTCTCTTTGCTTGTGCGAGGTCAATTGAGACCCCAGAGGCGAAGGAGGACGGCATGGAGCGCAACGATTGATGACATATAATGTCATGTGCCATATGCATGCTTAAAGTGTGGGGAAAGGGTCGTTGGAGATCAACTGTCAGCTTATGCCCAGCTAAGTTAAAGCAGCTTGGCACAAGTTTGCAACTCAAGAGACGCAAGGAGAAAAGGAAATGTCGATTTCATCTATACAGATATCAAGGCGGTAAGGTTCTTTATTCATCACATCCGTATGCACAATTTCATGTTTCTTCGCTGTTAAGTGGTGAAGCAGCCTGAAACAAAGGAGAATTACAATATCTCGCATGACTGAGCAGGTATTCGCCTACGCTTTGAACAGCTGGTTCCGCCCGCGCTTCAACGAAGAAATATAGTTGGATCGGACTGCTCCACGCCTTTTGCATCTTTGCGAAGACGGAGCTCGAAATCAACGATGGATGTCGCGCGCTTGCTGCAGTCAAGTTGTGTCAAAGGTCTCGCCGGGGTATCATATGGTCAAATAATCAGTGCCCGAGAGTATATACAGTCTAACATTTCAAGAATGATCATTGCCGGATCAATCGAGCGCGCTACGTAACGCAATTCCCAAGCGTCATATTCCAGGATAGGCTCCGGAGCGATGGGTGATATTCGCCAACGAATTCGACTGAGGAACCATTTCCTGCTCTCCTGTATTCCAGAACAACAAAAGCGTTCAATTTTCGTGCATGGAACATGTATTGGCATTGATCGCAGGGACGACAAAGCCTACAAGTAGTTAGCCGAAGTGCGCCGCAACGTGCAGCGTAGCCTGAAGGATCCCTCGCTCTATGGCCGCAACCTTGCTTTTCACATTCCTGGCGGCTCCATCGACGTTCATCAGGAATGTCATAGCTTTGCACCTCTATATCGTGGCTCTCACGTCGCATGGGGGCCTGGCCAGAAATGCTTCTTTGGCATCCGAACGCAACTTCGCAGCGGCAAGGAAACGGCGGTGGGTGCACGCAAAACCGGGCGAGTGCCCCTGACGCTGCAAATGCAGCTATCTTTCTCGCAACTCCGATAAAAAGCCAGGACATGAGGTCCACATCGTTCGCGGGTTGCGTCCGAGTGGCTGTTAGATAACTTGCCGTAACGCTTTGCTCTGGTAGAACGAGATCGGCAGAGGCCGCCTAAGGAATGGTTCCCAGTCGCCAAAACACAGTTGTGTTGCTTGCATTATAAAGCTCTCAGAATTGATCTACACACTCTATATCTTGCGCGTATCATATTGGGCACGCTTATGCGTCTAAAGTCTCTGATTCTCCAGTTCCTGTGGCAAAATCGATGGCTTCTGAGCTGAATACTAAGCTGAAAGTGGCGCTCTTGTTTCCAAAGCTTTATCAGGCCTCCTTGTTCAGCCATGCCAAGGCATTCAGCGCCCCAAATCCTTATTTCTGCATGAAGGAATACACAGCAAGAGGGATTGGCATGTCCTTCTCCGTCTGCCGCCAAATCCATATGTTGCAAGAGGCTTATGAAAGATGTTTTCCAGCCTTCGTTCTGCATCTGCACCATTGTGACGAGCTTCTCTGTTAGATTCTTCCATCAATTCGATTGATTTTACGGGCAATCTGAAGTATTTGAGTTCTTCGAAACTTGCTGTCTCCTTTGCAGAAAAACAAAAAAGGTGATCAGAATTGCTTGCAAATACATAATGGTTGGCAGCTATCCATCTCAATAAACAGCTCGTTGCTAATCAAGGCTCAGGCACCCGTGGCTCTCTCGTTTGCGAGACCATATAATGCACAGCAAATCTCGAATCGCCTGTTTCGAAGACTGAATGACAACGAAAGAGCTGCAATCGCAGGCGGAACCGTCGGAGGAGTCTGTATAGTCCTGTGTCTTGCCCTCTTCGTTGTTCTTTTGAGGCGTCCTCGCAGTCAAGAGGCCATTTCAGAAGAAAAACAAGTCTGGTGTGCAGATTCGTCGTCGACACGTTCACTCACTCCTTCAGCATCCCACCCGAGCCATCTGCAATCCGCTTCGACTTCGCAGAAGTCACTATTGTCAGATCGCCTGTTCTCACCGAAGCCAGAAGCATGGAATGGACCTGCGCTTGAGAAAATCAATCCAGCGCACCTCGCCTCTTCGAATATTACCAATGAAGAAGCTAATGACGTATTTGAAGACCATCTCCTCATGTCAGTTACATCTTCACCGACAGCATCTCTGCACTGCACGAGCCTTAAGACAGAAAGTTTTTCAGCGTCGGATCGTTTGCGATCACAACAGTCTATACCTCCTCACCGTCCCGCAGCAACTCTGAAACGGATGAAAAGCAATTTGAGCTGGAAAGGACTTGGATATGACTTGAATTTTTGAACAGCATCAAAATACATATACTTTTGCCCGTGTATATCATTGTCAATAAGACTTCTACCACGTGTCCCACCGAATACGGGCCGTAGAAGCCCTATCCGCTTGAGTAAAATCCAAGGTCTCGTAATTAATGGGTCATTATGAAGCCAGTATTACTCGTTTCAGTTGCGCTCCTCGCATAATACAGAAGCCACATATGGTCCCCGCCCATTTCCGCGACAAAAATTCTCAATGAGCTCTCAAGTCATTCAATCGAACCATGATAGGTTGCTTCTCCCAGACCATAAACGCTTTCTTATATCTCATTTCCCCAGAGGGATCCCAAAGTGGAGCACCGTCCACAGATATCAGGTCAAAATTCCACAGCAGCCGTGCGACCACCAGTCGCATCTCCATGTAGGCAAGGTTCTTCCCGAGGCAATTTCGTGGGCCAGCAGAGAACGGTTGAACAGCTTTCTTCACGTCGCTGCTGTACGCGGGATCCAGCCAGCGCTCCGGCAGAAATTCATCCGGGCTTCGGAAATGCGTCGAGCTGTGACAAGCTGACCATTGGCCAACCGATACAGTGACGCCGCCGGGCACCCAGATACCGTCGATCGTGTCGCCGCCTGGAGGCACTATTCTGGGTGGACCGGCAGGAACAGGTGGGTGAACTCGTAATATTTCCTCAATACACGCGTTCAGATATGGTAGGTTCGAAATTGCCTTGAACGTGATCGAATCATCCGAGGAGAATGTGCTACGGAGCTCCTTCGTCAGCAGCTCGTAGCAACGTGGGTTCCAAATTAAGCGGGCCATGAGACCAGACAGTGCGTTCGCGGTCGTTTCACTTCCAGCCACGATGAAAAGGCCCGCGTTGGCAATGATCTCGTCTTGGGTCAGTTCGAACCCCTTTTCTTTCTGTCGCAGAATGTACCAGATGAAGTCACGGTGGTCAATCTCTTGCATTTTGAACCGCTTCAGCACCTTTTCGCGCGTGTGATGGACATGATACGTCCCAGCGTCTCCAACACCAAGAATACGCATCAGGATTGACTGCGCCCAGGTGCCTATGCCCCCAACTCGCCTCGAGAATTGTATCAATGTGCCGTCTTTTATCGTCATAAACAGCATATCCACCCATTCTTGGTACTCGCCTCGATCCAAGCAGCCGAAACTCTCTCCAAAGGCGAGGTCACCCATCGTGTCGAAGGTAAAGTAATTAAACCAGTCGCAGATGTCAAACGACTTCTTCTCTTTCGCGAGAACTCGTAAATGATCAATAACTTTGGTCATGTAGCCTTGAATAATTGGTTCCTGATCCATGAGTGCTTGGTGAGAGAAGGCATGACTTAGAGCTCGCCTTTGGCGTCCATGATCTTCATCGCTTGGCACATATTGAAGGGTCGTAGTCTGTCCTACCTTGACCGGCCCTGTGTGGAGCGGAGATTTTTTCATGTTCTGATGTCCCGGGCGAAAGCCGTAAATATCCTGCATTGACTGCGAGGTACAGAAGGCAAGCTCATTTGGGCCGATGCGAATGACTGGCCCATATTTCTCGTGAAGCAACTTATTGTCAAACGCATATCGACCGCGCAGGAGCGACAAAGCGGCTGGAAGCCCAGAAACTGAATGAAGGAATGGCCCAGGATACTTTGAAAGAGGGTGGAGATATCTTCTGTACACTACAAAGACGACAGAATACAATACAAGTGCAAAAAGACAAGAAACAACGACTCCGCCGCTTGTCATGTGCTTTACCGTTATTTCTAGCGCCATGATTGACTTATCTTTTGTCAACGCTTTCGAATTAGGCGGAAATTGAACTGTGACTTAGATAAATGAATGACGGTCGTGTCCAATCTATACGTACTCCAAAGAGTGGATTTCCGACTAGGGAAGACGATATCCGCGGCTTTGGAAGTTGTTCAGCATTCCCCTACCTGGTTGGAGAAGCACTCTGCTAATCCTTGAGATGCTATCTATGCCAACTACCCCTCAGCAACTAGAGATCAGACGGGGATGAATTATCTGGGGTAGGCATCGTCCTAGTCAGTTGCGGGGAAAGCTGTGAGGCCAAGTCGGAAAATGGCTCCGCATGTTCTTCGTAGAGATTTCCGAACGCGACTAAATTGATGTCTCCAAGTCTCACAATGTTGTACACTTTCCTATATCATTCTGTTGAATGAGCGAATCATACCAGCTTCTCAGTGCAGTTGATCCGAGACGTGCACTCCGTCTAGACATGGCTCCATTGACAAGCGCAAATTCTTGCCTAGTGAAATTTCCAAAGTCTATTGCATCTAGAGGCCTTTTTTTAATTCTTCTGTCCGGCGACGGAGAATGAGAACGGGCGGCTTTGGAGAAAAATTTGAGCTTCAGCGACATTCAAATTGATTCAGGTGCGACGCTGCCTCCCACACGTGGACGAGCCTCGGCATCGAAGTGATGAACGTCAATTGTTCCTGTCTTACCGGAGATAAGCATGCCATACAATGCAAAATCCACATCTGCTTGGTAACAGTGTTTTGATGGTTGTGGAGAACATCGGCTCAAGCACCTATTTCATGCTCGCAGGAGCCAGGTGGCTTGGTCTAGAAACTTCTTCGCATGACGACATAGTTCGATAAGAACCAAGGATGAATCGGCGACCGAACGTTACGAGCATTTGATTTGCGCCCCCCGTTTGAGATGCCCCCAATGAGGTCAAAGTATCTTAGTAAACTGCGGTGGTCGAAGAAAACAATGACATCCAAGCACGGCGCGGACATTCTTCGGAGGAACGAACCACGTCATCGCTTCGCTGCCGTCAGGGAAGTTTTATAGAACGGTCGGCGCCCGTACAGAACCCAAGACACTGCAGCCAAGAGAACTAAAACACTGCACAGAAAAAGAGACGCTTCTTCGAGAGAAATCGAGAAAACCGAGCGATTGCTATCACGATGTCCAAGCCAAAGGTCCTCATGGTGCTATCAAGCCATCCCTCCTACGAGAAGGACGGCGCACAGCAGCCCACAGGGTGGTACTTACCTGAATTTGCGCATCCATACCACGAGGTTTCGCCCTACGCGGACATTGTTGTCGCGTCTCCCAAGGGCGGCGAAGCCCCGCTCGACCCGTCCTCGGTGGAAATGTTCAAGGAGGATCCGCAGAGCGCGGAGTTTTTGAAGACGAAGTCGGACCTGTGGAAGAACACGGCGAAGCTGAGCGACTTCAAGGGCAAGGCAAACGAGTTCGCGGCCATCTTCTTCGTGGGCGGCCACGGACCCATGTTCGACCTCGCGCACAACGAGACCTCTCACGAGGTCATCCGCGAGTTCTGGGAAAGCGGCAAGGTCGTCTCCGCTGTCTGCCACGGACCCATTGCGCTTGCAAACGTCAAACTCAGCGACGGCTCGTACTTGGTGGACGGCTCGCCGGTCACAGGCTTCACGAACAACGAAGAGAGCCAGGTGGGACTCACTAAGTACATGCCCTTCTTGCTCGAAGATGTGTTGAAGAAGAATGGTGGAAAATTCGAAGCTGCTGGCCCATGGGCTGCGAAGGTGGTTGTGGGCAAGGATGGGCGATTATTGACGGGACAGAATCCCGCGTCTGCTTCTCCTATTGGAAAGGCCATAGTCAAAGCTATTGGCGCTTGAGCGTTGTGAGCGTTTATACGACAGGAGTTTGAATGTGCAGGTCGCACATGTTACCCTGAAACCATTGTATGAAGTCAATCTTACGCTGGAATATCATGATTTTGATGCCGAGAAATGTTTACTCCAAATCGATTGCAAAACTGAATGCGCTTGTACGACAGGCCCTTGGCACAGTCAAGCGCAGGATCCTGATCATAAGTTGTGACCATCTTCTTCATGTAGCATAGCTTATTGAATATGTAGAATAGAAAACCTGCCACCAGTGCAACATAATTCAGAAGCATCTACGATTCTTGGTCGAAGTCTAGCTATCACCTGGATGATAAAATTCTAATGCCAAACTGAGGATCGAGCAGAGAAAATAAGCGACAGCCGAGCCTAGATCATAACTGCGAACGACTCATCAGCACAAAGACCGCAAAGACTTTCCCATGTTCGGCAGCTACGTCACGCGAAGTGCGTCGTCAATGTCCGCCTCGACCGTCTCCCAGAGAGTTGGCGCCTTTGGCTCGTAGCCCAGCTCTTTCTTTGCTCTTTCCGGCTTTGCACGTGAGTTATTTGAGAACATGTAGAAACCAATGTCAGGATACGGAATGGCCTTCAACATCTGCTCAATAACTTCATCACTGACAGACTTTGGCTCAGAGGAGGAGATGAGGCCCTTGGCATGTAGAATGCGGCCTGTTACAGTAGCCAGTTCCTTCTGAGACGCTTCTTGAGACGTAGTGAAGAAGTATCCCTTCGTGAATCGTGTAAGCAGCTAAAATTCAATCATGGTCACGGGAAGACACAAGCATACCTCGGGTCCCCAAGTTACATTTCCACCACCTGCAGCAGCAGCCTCGATTAGTTTAATGTACACATCAACCAAGTCGTCGATGTGCACCCATCCTCGCAAATTCTCGCCCTCTCTGCTGTAGAAAGCATATCCAAGCTTCTTGATCTCATCGATGAACAACGGGAAATATATACTTTCTCTCTTTCCTGGACCATGACCTCGTCCATATATGTCAGGTGGGCACACAATGGCCGTTTTCAATACATCCTTGTGTTTAGCAGCAGCATTTTGGATGGCTTTATCTGTATGCCGATGCAAAGAGCCATCCGGACGTGAAATTACCTCCGCAATACCCGTAAGATCGTTGTACACCTTCTGGCTCAGGCGCCCTCGGTTTGCCGGTCCTTCCGGGTCTTTAAAGTCTGATAAGATACCAGTACCACTCAGGTGGATGTAAAAGGACTTCTTCCCTCGAGCGACCAGCCCATCGAGAAGCGCTGTCACCGCTCCCAGATGATCGGAATTGCCACATTGAACTACTATGTCTGCTTCCGAGGCAGCTTTCTTTAGTATTTCACTGTCGTCCCAAGTTCCATACACGAGCTTGACATCTGGATATTTCACTTCAAAATCCGAAGGGGTTTTGCGGACAAACGCGGTGACGTCATACTCTGGGTGGCGTTTGACGATAGCGTCAAAGACAGAGCCTCCAATATAGCCCGTTATGCCTGTGCTATTGAGGGAATCACGTTAGCTTTCACTCGTATTAGGCTACGGACTAGTCGTACATGAAGATCTTTGGACTCATGCTGAAATACGTGACTGAATTTGGGAAAGAACTCTGTACAAGCTTGGGATCCTACGATTGATTGAATAGCCCCAATAGAAGGAATGTTCTTGAGCACAAACTTGTTGTAACAAGCGTGGTTTTGGTCCGAGGTATTATGAATTTGTCAGCTCTCCATCAGTCACGTGTTTTATCCTCGAGCTAGCCAACTCGACTTGAGAAATGAAAGAAATATTTCTCGATGGAGCTGAAGATTGAGTCCAGGGAATAACTCCAGTTGCAAGATCCCATAAAAGTCATATTTTATCATCCGTATGCAGGCCAACAATGTAGCATATAACCATGGTGTTTTAACGATTCCCTCTCCTGCCACCTCGTTTCTGCCGCTCAGCATGTCCCTTCATCGTCCTCCGGACTTCCGTTAGCGATCTCTTGCCTTTGCGCTTTGCCTTGCCCAAGGTCATCAAGAAGTTCTTTGCTCTTGCCTTCTCTGCATTCGTTGTACTCTTCCCTTGTTCTCGCTTTTTCTCCTTTCTCTTCGCAGTCGTGCTTTGGTGCTTCTCGTCCTTATCCGCCTTTGCCATCGCGATCTTTTCTTCCTTGGTCTTTTTATGTGAGAGCATCGCTAAACCTTCAATTTCAGCTGCCGTGAGTCCATCCTCGTGCGAGCGAGACTGGGCTTGGGCAAGAAGTGCGGCGCGTTTGCGCTGGTGAGCAGGCAGGGAGTTTAAGACTGAATTAGACTGTTGAAGTTCTTTAAGCTTTGCGAGGTCTGCTGGAGTTAGGATGCGAGTAGTCGCATAGTTGGAAGATTTCTTCTCTGCGACTTCCGTAGTCGTTTTAGAAGCTGACTGGTCTTCGTTCTCGGTTTTTGCTTTCTTTTTTGGATGATCGTTGTCGTCGTCCGAGTCGCTGATGTAGATATCCTCACCGTCGGATTCGACATTAATCCAGCCCCCCGAGCTTTCAGAATCATCACTTTCAGCCTCCCAGTTTTCCCATCCAGCCTCCTCATCTTCCTTGATCTCATCATCCAGATCATCATCGCTGCCTAACCCCTGCTCGGCACGCTTCTTCTTTCGTTCCTCCTCCTTCCATGCTTCTAGCAGCTCGATTCCCTGGATACCTTCATCTGCCTGTACTTCTCCAAATCGCAGTCGCTTGAATTCACCGCCTTGAAGTGCAATCGATGCTTCTTTGCCACGGTCCCTCCTCCTTAGCTTCTCCGGGTCTTTCTCTCGGTATAAGCTCAAGAGTCCCTTTGCTGCCATCATAACGCCTTTATCTTTGCTCTTTCTGTACATGACCAAGTCCTGCAGCAATGTTTCATCCATGGCTAAGGGCTGTCTTGCGCAAATCTCGCGGATGGCGTTCAGCCCCGCTGACGCAACCTCTGAGGCACTTGCTTCGCTGACGAATTCGTTCGCGATCTTTTGGAGACATGGCTTAAGATGATCGTCCGGAACTTGTATATGTGTTGCCTGAGCTAAACACGCAAGATACGTCGTTACGCTTGCCTGCCGAGGCGTGAGAAATTTTAAAAACCAAGAGTACAGAGCTTCGATAGCGAGCTGGTGCAGACCAACGAGTCTCGTAACAAGCTGGAGAATCAGGAGTCGCTGTTCCAGATTGAGCTTGCCCTTTGCGTTCTGCGGCTGGAGATGCTTTCTGAACAATTCCTCCGCGAATCCTTGTGGATAGTGTAGTAGGTGCAAAGCCGAAAAATTGAGGGGATGTGGCGCATTCTTCTTCTTCTCTTTTCGCTTTACGGCGGCGGCGGCCTTCTTCAGCTCTCTGTCTCGCTTCTTTGTCTTCTTGTTGATTCCTACTTGGTGCCGAAGGGCGTTTAGATCAACGCCGCCTTCATCCTCGCTACTCTCGTCCGCCATTTCTTCCCTCTCCTTGTCTCCGCCCAAGAAAAAGCGCACTCCGCCGACAATGACCTTTTCGTTGTCGCTCAGAGCCGCCATCTCCATGATCTTGACTGCCTTCTCGTCGGTCCAAATCTGCCTCTTCCACAGCTCCCGCGTTATCTTCACCGCCCACAAGCCCTTTGATGACGTCTTGTCCGAGGAGAGGAGATCGATAAGGAGGTTTTGAACGGCACGGTTGAGCTTATGGTTTGTTGTTTTGGCGTTCGAGGAACGGAGGTCAGAAATGATCTTCTTAAATAGAAGCTCTCGAAGTGACTTGCTCTTAGTCGATACGAGGAGGGGGAATAAGGCATTTAGCAACCTGCAAAGCATTAGTACTCTATACGAAGGGAAGCAACGGCGAGGTAAGCGACTTGCGTAACTGAGGTGATGATGTCCTTGTTTCGTAGCAGGACCAGACTGCCAACGACCTTCTCCCGCAGCTCAGGCTCTAGATCATTGTGATGTGCACTGAGAAGGTTGATCAGATCCGTTGGAAAACTCGGAACCAGGTCACGGTAGCAGTCAGCCACGTGAGCTATGAAGTCGATGTGTTCACGCAAAGTCTCGATGGTACCCGCGTCGGTCGTGGTGGGCTCAGCAACGAAGATAGAATATGCCGATTCATATTGATTGTACTGGTCCACGAAATTCTCCCGGTACGACCTGACGTACCATGAGCCTCGACGTTCGTGATTGATAGTCGATGGTGAGCAAACTTACAGAGGGTCTCTTCCGATCTTGTTTTGAAGATTGCGCCTGACACAACGTTAGCCGGGACTTCTTCTCAAATGGATGGAGGTTTCTTACAAGTCTGCGTCCACCTTCTCAAGTGCTCCAAGTTTCCGCTTACCCATGGCTGTCGTGTTTGCGCGGTTGACCTCTATATAAAACGAAATTTCTTTTGAGGCGCGAGTCGGTCGATCGCGAAAAATTGCCTTGTTGCGGCTCGGCCCGACTTGCTCTCTCCGCCTATTCTAAATCGACTTTGAATACCCTACGCAATTGTGACAGTGGCGCAGAACAAACGTGAGAATCTCAAAATCCACACATCGCAGTAGTAGCGCGACCAGTAATTCGCAATTAAACTCGCGGCTGTTTACAATCCAAGGACACTCTATGGATGCAGATATCTCCCCTCCTCCATCCAAACGGCGCAGACTCATGCGAGACAGTGAGACTAGCGAAACTGCGCCAAATGAGATAACAGAACGACGAGAGAGCGCTAACGCGCAGTATATTTGGGTGTATTCGTGGAATATAAATGGCATTAAGCCTTTTCTTCAAAGTCCTTTGACCGCTTACTTTAAGTCTTCAGCCAATAAGAAACTGAAGCCAACATCAGAGGCTTCTCCTGCGTCGATTCGCGAGTTTTTGCGCAGACACCAATGGCCGCAAATTCTTTGCCTGCAAGAAATCAAGATAGGACCATCAGATGACCAAGTGTTGAGGGCGCTCAAACGCGCTGTCAACATTGGATGCGGCTCGAACGAGCCCACGTACGAAGTTTTCGCGAACCTCCCACGCGATCCGTTCAATGCTCAAGGTCCTGGGAGTAAGCGACGCATATACGGGGTCGCCTGCGTTGTGCGTTCTGATTTTCATGGCAAATACGTATCGCGCGTCAGAACCGTAGATTGGGATGCCGAGGGCCGTTTTGCTGTCATTGAAATACACGACCCTACCACGGACGCAAAGTTGAGTATTTGGAACGTCTACGCGGTGAACGGGACAAGCAGCGAGTACCGCGATCCGAGAACAGGCGAAGTTGCAGGCACGCGACATGATCGGAAACTAGCTGTGCACAAGCTGATGATGGAGGAATGCCTGAAACTCGAGCGTGAAGGTTGGAGCATCCTCATCATTGGCGATCTAAACGTTGCACCCTCCAGAATAGATGGGCACCCCAATTTGAGGGAATTTCCCAGACAGCACGTTATCAATCGAGAGGACTTCAACACCCGCTTCCTCGAGCCGGGAAATGTGGGCGGATTTCGGGGAATAGACGTATGGCGTGCTCTAAGGGGTACAGAGCGCAAATATACGTATTATCCTCGGAGTATACCTTGGGGTAGTAGTTGTGATAGAGTGGACTTGGCAATAGCCTCGAGGAATCTAATGTCTGTTCACAATAACTGGAAGATTGTAGGCTGTGAGATTTGGAACACGAAGCAGGAAAGAGGCTCGAGTGATCATTGTCCCATAAGCGTAACGATTAAAACAGTGAAGGGCGCTGATTCGAGCGAAGGAGCAGCGTGAAAAATTAGAGCGAATGTTTTCTAACTTTCGGCGAAACTGATCTGCCAGGAGCTACATGATTCGGCGTCTGAAAGACAGGATAAGATGTGAGGTGCATGACACCCATGGGTGGAACGGTTCAGAAACAGGAGCATGGAAAGGCAATTCTTCGACACCCATGTTGTGACTTGGGAGTTATTGAACTCTTGCCCGGCTGAGGCTCTGCTTCGTAGGAGACGACGTAGCAAGTCAGAGACAAACAAAGACAGCCAACTCCCAAGGAGCACCATGGTTCAGCGCTGTACGTGCGAAAAAGGGAAAAGTGAGATGTCTGAATACCAATTTGACTTACGATTTCGATGGAATACAGTAAAAAGGTGGCGAATTGGTTCTATTAGAGAGCATCGGAGCAAATCCGTGCATGTAAGATTAAGCTTAATTCGCCGAAGGAAGCATTCGGGGTATCACTGAGACGTAAAAAGAAAACCAGGAAAAATCCATAACCAACGTAGACTCTGTCATCCGCAATTAACTCCACTCATCTCCAGACGTGTCTGAGTCGTCATTATGCACTACACCGCCACTCCGCAGTCTGTGCAATCTCTTGCACGTTCTACACTTGGCATACAAGCTAGACGAAAATGCTCTAACGGCTTGCACCTCTTCGTCTTTCATCACGAGGTGTCCCCGCTCACATCGCCATTCCCAGCCTCTGCCATTAGCCGACCGAGCGAGATGGTGGGGCGCGCGGATGTTCCATTCCTTCATCGTGAAGTCGATCCGTTTGAACGCGCGCACGTCGGATTCCTTGAAGGCTTGGGACGTGAAATGCCAAAGCCAGACGGGATTCCACAGTTGGTTTCCGCACGCAGAGATGGTCAGAGTCATGTTCCTAAGATCGGTCATCTGTTCCATGGACGCGAAGACCGCGTCTCGTAGAGTCCAGTCGCGCGCTGACGCCTGTCGCGGATCAAACGCATTGACGATGCCCGGCTTCGCGATCATGCGAAGCGTGCAGTTCTTGACCAGTGGGAGATAATCTTTGGGTATGCCAAAGGGATCTCCGAGTGGCGGCGAGGATGCATCAAGCGTAAAGACTGGCCGAGCATGGATGAGGTACGTTGAGAAGAACTCAGCACCAAATGCCTTGGACACAAGCCGCATGGTTGTCAAATGCCTATACGTGGGGCTTTGCATAAGCTTTTTGTTCTGCTGATGGCGCTCTAAGGCCGCGCCTATGCTGTTCCAATTAACGCCAAACAGCCTAGCTATCCGTTTAATTGGGTTGTCGTCCGAAGCGGCAATGATGCGGCCAGTGAGGCGATGGACACGCATTGCGATGTCGTCCGCAAAGCTGAACAGGTATGTGGAGACTCGAGAGCGCAGAGGCTGGAATTCATGCTCTTTAGCCGCTTCGATTGGCGGCTCAAGGAGGTACGTGAGGACTTCGGCTCGTAATTCTGGCGGTCTGAACGAACAGTCAGTCATTGCATATACACGCGGTTCGGATGCGCTTGTACAGCTCCATGAACGGGAAGGTTTTCGCAGCCTGCTTGCAAGCCTGCCTGGGCCATTGCTGAAGCATGTAATAGCCACAAAAGACGGCGAGCAAGGTGAATAGACTCATGCTCAGCACTCCTGGCTGCCATAGAAAACGACAGAGTGAAGCGGGAGACGAGATCATCCTGGCCACAGCGCCGTTTTCAGATCCAATATGATAACTCAGTCGGTCCGTAGGTGGGCTACCAGCTGTATATGGCTCCATATACCAGCTCAATATGGTGTTTCGCTTGTATTGTGCTCTGCCCTCTCTCTAGTCGCGGCCGTGGACGCAAGAAAGGTAATGACGAAAACTAATTGCCACGTTGCTACAATCGAAGTACGAAGATCATGTTGTACGGCAGGCTGGAGGACGACTGTGTCAGATATACACCATTAGTCGTCTTCGAAATGCGGATGCCTTGAGGCGGAAGAGGGGATGATCCATGGGCGCAGCGCAAGCCACACAATACTTTTGGCGGCGGTGCAGGCGGTCTCTGCTTTGCGTTTGCCGCCATTGAGCGGTGGGCACTATCATCGCAAGGCGCAATGCTGTCTCCAAGCACCGGCTATTGGCGTTTACTATGGCAGTAGAATTCTCAAACGGCCTACGCGAGGTTGTGTCGTGCATGACCGTAGGCAGTTCTAGGTTCTAGCTTCAGTTAGCAAAGCTAGCATATCGATAACTCAACGAGTCTCATCCTTGCGACCATGGACCGGAGAAGACTGATCTGCATCGAAGACTTTTGGAAATTTCATGAAAAGGCGCTGCTGCCTGAAGAGAACCTTGCATTTTCGATGTGAAAGTAACTAAACTTGAGGTTTACGTGCTGGTTGTTCCTCCTTGGTCTATGCAAAATCACCTGATCTTCAAATGCCTACACTCCACTCGTCAACCGTTCGAGGCCAAATGCCTCGCCAGCAATCTTTCTGTGTCAAAGGCCTTAGTTGCCTGCGCAGCCGCAATGGCGCTGCCATATTTACCACCTTGAACATTCGGATTCGCTCCGTGGGAGATGAGGATGTCTACGTAGGACCTACTATGACACGCTGCGGCCTGGATAGGAGAGCCATATTTCCCGCTGGCCTTTGGGTTCAAATCCGCACCTTTCTCAATGAACAGCTCGATGATACCTTTTCCAAACCTTTTGGCGCTGCTGCCCTTGGAGCAGCACGCTGCTTGTAGTGGCGTCCCATACTTGCCGCCCTCTAAGTTCACATCAGCACCAGCAGCAAGCAGCAACTCGACGACATCACGGTTAGCTCTCTTGGCAGCTGCTGCAAGAGGGTTGCCGTACTTGCCACTTTGTGTGTTCACCGGCACGCCTAGCTCAAGGAGGAGCTTAACTTGCCGGTAAACACCAAGCCAGCTGGCGGCTTGTAGAGCACTTCCATAGCAACCACCTTCGATCATCGCATCCGCTCCAGCATCGAGCAACATCTTGATCACGGCGTCAGAACCCTCTGCAGCCGCTGCCTGTAGTGCTGTGCCAAATTTCCCCCCCACAGCATTGAGACTTGCGCCTCGGTCGATTAAGAACCTTATTTGCTCCACATAGCCGTAGTGAGCGGCAGCCTGGAGTGGATAGCCATACGTTCCGCTCGGCTCTTCAGGATTGATGTTGGCTCCGTGCTCGATAAGTAGAGAAATCATATCATTGTTCTTTGCGCGAACGGCAGCCTGTAGCGGAGTTTGCCGGAGCGTGAAACTGGACTCGCCTTCTCGCTCCCTGTCGCATGCATTGACATCTGCGTGAAGTGAAAGCAGCCTTCGAATCAATGCCGGCTGACCAACACCTACGCTATTCAATGCAGGTACAAGAAGTGAACCGTAAGCCAAGGAATTGTGCACATCTGCTCCACGGTCTATGAGGTCGTGAGCTATATCGTAGTACCCTTTGGATATCGCGACCTCGAGAGGAGTCCCTAAAGTCGTCGCGGATATGGATTTTTCATCAACTTTAGGGTTGACATCCGCTCCATGAGCGAGGAATAGTTGGTACAGTTCCTCATCTCCCTTTGCTATGACGTTGACAAATGGCGAACCCCAGTATCCGGCACTGAGATTTACGTCTGCCCCCTTCGCGAGCAGATTCTCAATTATGTCAATTCTCCGCTGCTCGACTGCGATATTAAGGGCCGATCCACGCAAATCGCCGCGTTCGGTCACGTTTGGATCCGCACCACGGTTCAACAGGTACTCAAACAGGTCATAATCCGGTCGGTCAAGTGCGACAAGCAAAAATGGCCTGCCCTCTCCATCTTTCGCATCCAGTGGCAATTGAGCACCTCTAGCAACCATGATCTTCGTCTTTGCGAAAATCTGGCAGTTGTTGGGCCACCAGTCCAACCCAAAAGCCTTGCCGCCAAATCTAACAACGTCTATCCCTTTCGAAATAAGAAACTCAAGCATGTGAATTCCGGACATTCTGAGAGCAAAGTTCAGCGATTTCACAGCTGCTTCTTCGGAAGCATTTATGCTGAGACCTCTGTCAAGTAGGAGCTGAACAACGAGGATGTCGTTAGTCGCAACTGCAGTATCCAATGCAGATATTGTATCTTGGTCGCTATACTGAAAGAACTTTGTTGAATGGTGACCCTTCGACATAAAGTTCAGATCTGCGCCACAATCAAGGAGGAAGGAGACGATCTCGATGTGGCCGTACGATATAGCTGCTCTCAATGCAGTGCTGAAACTGCCGCTGACCAAGTTGACGGGAGCTCCTTTATTCATCAAGTGCTGTACCATCTTTAGATTTCCCCCTTTAGCTGCGCCGTGTAGAGGAGGATTGTAGTTCTCCCCTGAACGATCAAGAGCTGCCCCTGCATCAAGTAAAATATCAACTATAACGTCATGACCACACCAAACTGCCGCACTGAGAGGATCACCGTACTCTCCATATAGCTGATCAGGATTGACTGAGGCACCCCGGTCAAGAAGGAGCCGCACAAGCTTTTCATCACCCTTTGCCGCAGCCATCTGCAAAGGCTGGCCACCTTCCTGTCCTTGTAAGCCGTTGACATCTGCACCAGCTTCGACTAGATGTCGAACCTGCTCGAAGTCGGACCTGGCAATTGCATACTGAAGAATGGATCCAAATCTACGACACGTTAAGCTTCGAAGGGTATACGGCAGATTGTACTCACTTCTCGTGCTCTTCATTTGGATTTGCACCTTTGGCAAGCAGTATTGGCACCAAATGATACTTGAAACTAAAGTCAAGCGCTTCTTCTAGAGCCTGAGGACCGAACGTAGCTCCTAGATTGAGAAGCTTCTCTGCGGCAGCGACGTTTCCTGAAAAGATGGCCATGTCAACAGGATACATCTCATCGCCACCTCTTTGGTGAATATCAGCTCCTGCCTGAAGCACAAAGTCTAGGAGTTCCGTGTTTCGAGATTGTATTGCTCCCTTCAATGCAGTTCCATAGAAGTCATCTGTAAATCCGTTGATGTTCGCGCCGTGCTTCAATAACAGCTTCACCACGTCGAGGTCTCCTCTTTTCGCGGCTTCTGCTAATGGATTGGACATCGGCGCAATTTTCGCCCCCTTTTCTAGAAGCAACCTCACCAGCTCAGGACAGGAATGTTCTGCCGCGACGGCTAGTGGATTCCATCCTCCTTCTGCAGGAAAGTTGACATCAGCACCATTGCACATAAGCACTTTGACGGTCTCCTGGTGGTTCTTCAATAATGCCGCAGACAAAGGGGTGCCATATCGTTGGGAACGTTTATGCATATCAAACCCGTGGTCAAGAAGAAGCTGAACGGACTCTGATTGACCGGTGATGCAGGCTGTGTGTAATGCATCGCCTTCGTACAACTCGCCATCTTTAACGGGGGCTCCTGCGTCAATCAGCTTCTTCACTGCATCTGGAACCCCCGATTCCGCTGCGTCTTTCAGTAAATCGCCACATATCGTTGCTTTAACGTCTGCCCCCGAAGCAAGCAATATGTCGATAACCTCAGGTTGACCACCACGAGAAGCGCCAACAAGAGCCAGATTGAGAACTTCTAATTGATTTTCGTCTTCTTGGATAGTCTCTATCAGAGCTTTAACAACCGGTACAAGCCCGTAATATGATGCATAATAAAGTGGAGGTTGAAAGTCTTTTGTAGAGCGCTTGGTAGCCCCCATGGAGAGCTCGTTTCGCCAATGTTGGGGATCATACAGATTTAGAAGGTTCAACAAGTGGTTTTGATTATTCGGGTCGAAGAGTCGTAGTAGCAAGAGCTTTATGGAGTCATCACGTTCATCACCCCTTATCGAACTGAAATGATTGGACCAGTAAAGAGCTGAATAGGCTAGCAAAGGGAAAGCCTTGAAGTCTCGCTCCAACAGTCTTTTCCCGCCATTGAATTCGAGCAAGTATATCAGGCATGCCTTTGTGATGTACTCGTGAGCTAGAGCCTCGTTGACGATGGAAATTTTTGGCAGAACACCTTGTGTCCGCTCTGCGAGTAAGTATTCTTTCACTGAGAAGTGTGCAAACTGGAGCACTTTCCAAGTAGGATCGTTCCAGATGCTGTTGCTGTACCAGACACCTTCTCTGCGGAACGGTGAATCACCGTTCTTTGGGATCTCTGTCAATGAAACAAGGCTGGAGCAAATTTCAAGCAGGTCATATGCGTCGCAAAATCGATCATCAACGGAAAAGCTCTGATTTGCAACGTTGATAGACGTAGCTTCAGCAATCTCTTGGATAGTCATCGGTCTTGCTGAAAAGGCAAGGAAAATCAGAGCCGCACGCAGTTCCGATCGATACATTTCTGGAACGTTGCTCAAAATGCGAGCATATGTCTCATCCAGCGTCTTGGGAAGCTTGTTGAGCTCAGCTCTGATTTGCGCTGGCTTCAAACACTTTCTCAATTCCGCAAGTTGGCAGGCAGCCCATCGAAACCTTTGGCCGTCAGTTGAACTCGAGACTCAACAGGATTGAAAGTACTCACATGCCGCCGGCCTTTTCCATCAACTTGTCTTCGATTTCCTGCTTGATATTCGGAGGCCACCGGTTCAGCTTGTCGTCTTTCTTCGACAAACACGACCGAACGTGCAATCTAATGTCATTGTTGATGGACGTGAGATGCACGTCGACTTCAATGTCACAGATCTGCTTCATTCTTTCCTTGATATCTGTCTCTGGTCGACTTGCAACGTAGACACTTAGTTGATTCGCTCCAAGGTTCTTAAGCTCTTCGAGAAGTGCAAGCACGTATTCACGCTCCGAGGTGTCTTGACCGGGGCATTCGTCCAGTGCGTCGACAACCATGAATATCCGAGACGAGGCGATTGCGAGGGTCTTAAGCACATCAATTAGCTGCTCGTTGCTCGGTGAACCACCTCTACACTCCTCATAGAGTTCCGAAAGAGCTGGCGGAGTGGATTTCCTATGCTGACAGATCTGTTGGATGATCGAACAAAGCAGGCCACTGGCGCTTTGATTTAAAGTGTTCCGGAAGTCGAAATAATAATATGCTATCGTGCAAGGAGTATTTGAATGCTGGTTTTTCAAGTACTCAATAACTGCAGTGCTCAGAAATGTCTTTCCAGCTCCTGGAAAGCCGTGCAGCCACAAAAGCTGACCTCCTCTCGTGAACCAACTTTGAAACTCGTCCGCTTTCAAAAGCCATTCGCATGTTCCGGGCTCACGCTTAGCTCTCGCATTGTTGTACGTCACAGACGGGTCGGGTCCGCTCAGCCAGCTGAGGATCTTTTGCTTCTCTTCAGCAGATTTTAGATCGTCTAATTTTCCGCTGATTTCCTCAACGGCATCTTCCACTCGATCAACACCAGTGCTGATATCGCCAGCTAGAGCAAGATAGAAGTCTGCTTTCAGAGCAGAAATTCGTTCTAAAAGCTTGTCGACCCCGCGGGACTCAAGTGGCCACTGCAGTCGCTTTCTCAATCCCGAGGCGTCAGTCAAAATCTTAATGCGGGTTTCTAGCTCAGCAAGTGTGTCCAACGCACTTGGAAAAGCGCCATTTGGCCGACCGAGAGATTTGAGGATGGAGTATCGCTCATCGTGCGGATTCTGAGCGATCTTCTGCAGCTGCTCGAGGATGTTTCTCACGGCCGTCAGCTCATCAATAATTGCCGTGATTTCAGCCGGCGCATTCTTGGCCTTTTGAATATACGCATAACAGCAGCTGACAACGGCGGCGGAAAATTGAACCAGCTGAATGATTGTTGCAGCCTCGGCCATGATTGTAGGAAATCATTAAACTAGGATCCAGTCCAGAAATAACCAACTCTTATAGGTCATCAGAATGGGATGAAGTGAGAGTAGAAGCACGGCACTGAACCTACCGTCCGTCTTTTGAACCATACGTCACTTTGAATTTGACCATTACCGTCACATAGGCAACCTTTCTTTATAAGAAAAAGGACAGACTGAGAAAGAAAAGTACGGGCGAAGGGCTTGTTGTCTAAGACATTGCATCTCGTATTTCCATGTCTCAGCGCAAGAAGTCCACCAATCTTTCGCAGCCTGGCCCCCTGGGCCAAGAGTTGCAAATGCAGACGAACGGCATTTTCCGAGCGATTGCATTTCGTGAAATTTTGCGGAAGGTGAAAAAAGTGCCTTTTCATAGCATGTCTGTGAGGTCAGATTTACAGCAGGCCAAAAGAAGTCATCAACAGGAGCAACGCATCGACGTTCAGTCGTGTTGGTGGAATGATGAAATAACCATTGTCTCCAGCTTTACAACAGAAATCTCAGACACACCCAATCGCGCTTGAAGCCTTTTCCGCCACGAAAAGGAGGAATTTTCATATTAACGACTTTTGGCTGCCGCGACCTGAAATTTCGATCGGTAAATCGCTTGCGATCAAACCAAACGATACTCCGCTTCGTCAAGTGGCACAACCAGCGCAACGAAACTCCGAAAGTACATTATCAGAGGAAAATAAAATAAAATGTATATCTTACAAATATAACCCTCTTTCTTCATCGCAATTGATTACACAGCCCAGACTTTCTGAGCCAGGCTAGAAATTTAAAGTCTCCAAAGGCAAGATTTTGTTATCGACGCTGCCGTATCAATGAAGTCTTTCAGGGCCCTAGCAGTCACGATTGAAGCTTGACCCTTAAGTCAATATCTTGTGAATGCTTGTGACTGATTAGTGCGCAGCTTGAGCTGGTCTTAAGGTATAATCCAAGACGCCACCGAACAATCCATGTCCAATGATTTTGGCCCCATCGTGCCTTGCCGAGCATTTCGCCATGCAAGAAAGCTCCTAATGTTTCAGATAACGTCGTGTATCAAAGCCAGCGCCTTTGGACCAGCCTATGATACATGCAAACAGATGATTTTTCTTAGTAGCTATTCTTCGGAAACTCTCCGCTAAGCTTCAAATCTTTCTGGCTTTCCATCTCTGTTCCCGTGTCCGGACGCCCGTCATCCAGAGTCCGTCTTGTCCTTGCCCAAAAGCTTGTTGACCACTGAGCAATGGAGGTACAGAACAACAAGGCTTGGAGAATCACCACCGCGACAAGTGCCCAAAATGCGAACCTCTACTCCAGTTAGCGCTTGAAATGTCGACACTATGACGGAAAAGGAGACTCACGCTCTCAGCACACACTTTCTGAAATGAGTCATTGGTTAGGTTCTTGTCAGCGTCGTTGATGTCGATCGAACTGAGGGGAATGCCAGTAGAGAAGCGACAGGTCCATGTCTGGATCGTTTCGCGACTTCGCCCGCTGCGGTTGAGAATTGCCGAATAGACGATGCTCACTAGGGCAAGAAGAGCTGATGCTGTTGAGAACATAACGGCAGACAACATGGCACGAAAGGAACCGGCGTGAAAGTTGAGCTATTTAGATGTGAGCACCTCGCACCACTGGTTACTGCTAGTGAGCTGGTTTCAAACCTTTGGTGTTAAGGAAAGCGCAACATAGATTCCATTAAACAGGATAACGCCAGCGCCAGCTCCGATTAGGCTTCTTGCCCCGCCAGTGTCGAAATGGTCTGGCCACAGTGGTAGCCACCATGGATTCATAGCGTTAGACTCCTTGTGGTAAATGGAGTATGCATCTGCAGTCGTGCCTATTATGGCTCCTGACAAACATATCGAAAGAAGAGACAGGAGCAAAGATGCTAGGCGGAGAGGATGGCGGTCCTGTACATCAGATGCGGAAAGAAGTTGAGATTTGCGAAGCGTGGCACGGTATTCTGGTGACATGGTGGCCCTTAAGAGTGTCTTACAAGCACTGGAATGAGAACGGACGTCTCAGCAGGACGATCCAAAGCGGGACTGAAGAGAGAGATATATGATCAACAGCTACGACAAGAAGAAGAAAGTAATTGGTATAGCAGAGATCAACTAATGCTCAGGAGATACTTAAGCAGTCATTGACAGATGATTGTAGAGCAGGTAAAAGTGAAGACTGTTCCCGTCTTAACTTTATACACTCAAACACATCCAGTCTCTCAACAACCGACATAGCGCCCAATCGTTCGCGCCACCCAACATCGCATGTCCAGAAACGATGCGTGAAACAACAAATGCAAATCCTGGAGTCGTGAACGGAGCGCGTTGGTAAGGCTACGCGCCCGCTGGTTACTAGGTTTTATTCAACATAATTTTGGCTTATTTTGCAGCGGTCTGGCGGCTAACGTGCAGCGGGCCTGCAGCACAAAATGACTGAACCCCAGATGAGCGGGACGAATGAGAGCAGTCATGCGCATTGTTCCTGAGTGATTGAACATGGTTCGGAGCGGCTGCTCATTGACAAGTGGGTAACAGGAGTGAGCAAGAGGCTGAGAACCTGATTGGCTGCTGGATGTTGATGGGTCGAAGATGCGGGCGCTTAACACCGCGCCAAGAATATAAGGCTGTTAATCGGCGACCCTTGCAGGCGGCTCTCTGCTTAATTATGGAACATAAGCGTTCGGACTAGCATTCTTTGTGTACTTTGCGCTTTCTATCTCAGATTCGGTGCCTGGGGTGAAAGATGCGAAGAGTATGCGTGAAAGCAGCTCTACATGTGTCCAGCACACGACGCGAACGGCTTGTGATTCCTAGGAAGAGTAAAATCAAACCCTCGCATTCAACAGGTGCAGCGCGTTCAGAAATCGAGCTCTTATCGTCAGTGTAACAGGCATGTTGGCAGTTCATAACCATAGGTCTGAGGTATAGCGACTAGCCCAGTTGCCCTGTTAAGCCACCTGCGAACCCGAAGCGTCCACTTCGAGTCTTGGTGGGCGCCTTGCCCTTGTCTTTCTGCATTGGGTTTTTTTCAGCCCATTCCTCGTCTTCCTTGTACGTACGTATTGCAGCGTCAAGGTTGTAATCTGCCTGCTTGAGGTAAAGGATGGCTACGTCGTATCTGTACTTTGGCGGGACACTCCGCCAATTCTCAGCAACCTTCGACATTGATAGAAAATTAAGGATACGATAAAACGTACTCGTGTACTTTGCAGGCCACCATCCACTTTCGAATCTTGCTCTTTCGTAATTCCTCTTCCTCGCCGTCGATTGGCTGTGGCGATAAGCTTATGCCACCCTTATAGTATTCTCCCGGAATCAGGATCGTCTTGCGGCCCGCTAGCAGATTGTCCTGGAATATTCCGTTCTTCTTCCTTATAGCATCTGCAGGTACGCCGTACCGTATGGCCAGCGTATTCACGCTATCGTTGACCGGGTCTACAAAGTGTAGAACGTCCTCGCCTACCTGGGATTGCTTTTCGGAAAGCCATTGCGGCCGTTGATACAGATCGGAATATTGCGGCAACTCGGAATACGTGGACGTGAACATACTATCTGGAATGGAGCTCTCATAGCCCTCTTCGCCGTCGAGGTCGTCAGCCGGAGGAGCATACGGTGGAGGGTCTTTTAGACCTTGCGGCAAAGCTGTAGGCATGAGGGAGATTTGGCAGAACGGGCAATACGTCTGGAAGCGAGGATTATCTGTCGTACAGCGCGCACATATAGCACGGACACAACAATCTAATCGACGTTCGTGTCTGGCTACGGGCTTCTCTGTCTTCTCGTCGTAGTTAGGCGGGATCGAGGACAATAATGCGGCGCACGTGCAGCAAGCCTCATTGCTCATTGTGCAGAGATGAGATTAGGAGCAAAAATCTAGTTGTGCAAGGACAAGTCTAGATGCCTCTGAAACGATTCACCTCATGAACGCTGTAAGCACGCTACACCTTTGTGAGTCGTTGCATCATCATTGTAAGCAGCAAATGCGGGATCGGCATTCGTCTGCGTATTTCTTGTACCGAATGCGTACATTTGATACGCAAACCGGGAACCTCCGACGCTCTTATCTTTCGCTTTCGTTACCTCGCTCCTTGTTCCTAGTCCGAGTCGCGAAGCTTCATATTTTCACGCGCATTTCAAACCTAGAACTTTATGGTAGTAGGAGAGCATATTAGCCACTTGCGGCTCGGCGGTAACCGACCTCAAACAAAAGGGAGTAAGGAGAGTGCTCAAGTTTGAGTAATTTTCGTTCGAAACCATGGCCTGACTGACTTTTACGACCCAATTCTCTTTGCCAAGATTCTTCAAGTCTCATGTTTGTCTTCTTTCATTCATATATGCTCGGCAGATGTGTATTTATTGCCCAGTGCAAAATCCGCAATCGCAGGATTCATATAGCGCCAAGGGATCTAGCTCAGAGTTTGGAATTCACATCTTATCAGCTTGGGGAGAAAACTCCTCATCAATAGTGATACATCTCATAACGAACTGCTAACCTTCCGGTTCTTTCAATAATACCATCTTTTCTCTATGCAAGTGCAAGAACTTTACAAATATCATGGGCGAACTCTGCAAAATGAAAGGAAAAGTAAAGAAATAAAAGGATGAAGGAGATATGGGTCCTGGTCTGAACAACGAATTCATCATTGTTTGTAATCCAAAGCTTTGTACATATCAGAAAGGCCATTATAATATGTTAGTACAGTCGTCATAGACCCTCCCTTTATTTAAGAACAGTAAGTTGGTATATCATTTCAGCAAAATCCGCGTCCAACCATGCATATCGATACAGCATGGCAGCGCTCTGGGGCTTGATCTCTTCACGAAGGAATACCAAAGCGAATGCTTCGGCGCCATCGCGGGACTCTAGTCAGCCTCAACAAAAGAAGAATGTACGTGGGTTTCGTGATTTGAACGATGCAGAATTAGGACAAGTTGCAAGCATTCTCTGTCACCAACCCGCGCCAAATACAAAGACGACCAAATTACAGATGCAAAACTACCAGCTGCTCGTCAGAAGTCAAATCAAACATCTACCAGCGCATCTTCGAGCTCAAAACCTCCAATCCCCTTTTCCAACGTGCAAGACGCACCAAGGGCTAAACTCCAGAATCGCTCAAAGCATTTTTGTGTGGATCCAGGAAGAAGTCGAGATCAACGTCCCAACTCTTCTGCGGATCCTCGAAGGAACTTATTGTGATGGGGACATTGTGTATGACCATCTTCATAGGCTTCATGAGATCTCAGCGATGTGGACAAGAGCTAAGATTTATCAAAGCAGGACAGGGCGTGATGTCAATCCGAGGTGGTCCTTCCAGAACGATGGCTGTGCGTCATGCATGCTTGCGAGAGTTGGTGGAGAAGCCGATATTCTTCTCGCTCTGAAAGGTAGCATGACGGCGACCACGTCGCCGACGGACGTTTCGAAGAGCAGGCGACATCTGTACCTTGACGCGTTGATCGCAAAAAATTTCGACCCAAAGGTCTCGACGATGATTTTCCAAAGCGCCGAGATCATACGATTGAAGGTGAAAGAACACACGTGCTTCTTGGGACGTTGGGAACCTGAAAACCAAGGAGAAAGACGCAGCAAATTTTCGGGAGTGCAAACGACAAAGCAGGACGGTGACAGTCCATCAGGCATTGAGCACTCTCGTACTAGAATATCCGTCCCATGCGCTGCGTCTTGTGATCACTCAGACAACGACTCTTCCGAACAGTACACACCCATCATCGACATAATCGACGAATATCGGGAAACTCTTCGTATCCGGGACACCAGCGAAACCATTCAGCTTGCAAGGCGCGTGGAGGATCTCGAAGATTATCCTTTTGTCATTGATCGGGGGGTCTCAAGCTCACCCCGCTCTGCTTTCGATAGAGCATCAATGTCGACAAGTCCGGCTACTCCTCCATTTGGCCATTAAAAATTGACAAGATCGCACTTGAAGCATTAATACACCCCGAAATGATAAAGTTGCGTGGTACAAAGACCTGAGTTATGTCGCAGAGCTAGGGCTGGAACAGTTTCTAAGCCCACTTGATTAAAGACTAGGGCTAGCTTCGTCAATTACAAGAGAAGAATAGACACACGCTGCTTATTCAATCCCATGTAGTGCTAAATACAAAGCTGGCGCGTGAAACTTTGTTCTCAGTTCTCGAGTTCGAAGCAAAATATTACGAAGCAAAAAAATACAGAAAGTTCTAAGTATCACCGTGGCATGGCTTACGATAGTCACAGTTGCATCCTCGAATATTCAACTGTAACACAAAGGCAGTCCGTCACTTGAGCATAGGGTTGATCTCTTTTAGTTCTTTCATTGCGTATAAACTTTGAGAAATTCCCATTACTCTCTCCAAGTTCTACTTGGTCTAGTTAAGATTATCTACTCTACCCAAGCCGCATAATTCTTTATCCAGAGTTCGATTCACGTCAAGAGAACAATAGCGTAAAAGCAAGATGGCCAGGCGAACATATGTGCCTCTCAAGTTCGAAGATGAGAGTGAGCTGGATATCAAGTCACCGAGCAGAACGACCAAAGTCGTGCACCACCCACTTCCACATAATCAGCAATCGGGGAGCGCAGAATTACTGCGTATGACTGGGCAGGGCTCTGTTTCCGATCCGAATTCTCCAAAACGAAGTCGAGACGACGGGGCACAGTTCCAGCCCGAAAGAGCTATAGAATCTTTCGGGACATTTTCGAGAGACGTGCACAGCTATCCCCAAAACGTCACCTCCGGGCAAGACGATGTCGCCACGACTGGTGGATTCCCCCTGAGTCCAAGTGCTCTCTCTACAGGGCCGCATCATCACCACGTCCGCGCCCTTTGGGCGTCACCAGACGGCGACAACCATCGTCCTGCCGCTCCCAAAAGCGGACCCGATCAGATATCAGGAGTAACGGCGAGAATTCCACCTCAATCGCAGCCGGCGATCGAGCCGACATGCATGTGCGCGCTGGGAACAAGGCCTCCGCCTCGACTAGACTGGGCGGCTATAGGAGCCACCGCAGCGCCTGCGGAGGACAGACCGTTTCTCTGCCAGAACTGCCACGAGTTTTACACGCACCGGGCTCGAGAGTGCAGCCAAATGCGACACGTCCCATGGATCTTCCCCGAGATGGAGGCTGACTACGTGTGCTTCCACTGCTGGACAGCCTTGACGCCGGCAGAGCGCGACGAGTACGAGGATTTGTTTTTGGAGAAGTGGGGAAGTAGATTTGGAGTCCCTCAGAGGTTGGACACGGATGAGTATTTGAAGATGATGGAGAGAAGAATGAGATGACCCTCTGTGATGATGATGATGATGATGATGATGATGACAACGCAATGGTAGATGATTTCAAGCAGCATAGTTCGTGCTATTCTAACCTCAGTGCTTTGACAGCCCTGTGCGCCGTTCCAAAAAAGACGACAGCGTCAAACATGATTTGTATGAAAGGAACCGGGCACAGTCAGGTCGGCTACCTGTCAATGTGAAGAAACGAAATTGTTGACACTTGTGATCCGGAATTCGTCAAAAGGAATTCGTCAAAAGGATGAGTCTGAACCAAAAGTGCATCTCTTGTCTAATTTCTTCCCAAGCTTCCGGTAATGGAACGCCAGACGAAATAGAAAAGATTTCTATAGTTTCTAGATCCGTGGGAAAATTCGCTCGACGGGAGCAGGAGCTCCATCGGATCGGAGGAGAAAAAAAAAGGAGGAGTGATCTTTTCAAACGCGTCGACGGTGTCACAAAACGCCAAGTGCTCTTTCTCCTTCCCAGGGCATTCCGCCATTATCACGCCCTTCTCTACAGCTTGCTTCGCGAACTGTCCTCCTCGACTTCGTCTTCGTCCCCGGCCTGCGCCACGGCCACGCACAGCGCTCTGTTCAGATTCAGATCGTCGGCGACGTTGGAGGGATCGGACGCGTCACCCCTCTGCTTCAACTTCGCCTCGTTTTCCCTGTCGTTGAACGCGTTCGGGTCCTGGATGAAGCTCTCATCGCCGGAGAAGTGCCAGCCGCGCTCCTCGCCGCCGGACAGGAAGCTGCAGTCCGAGTTCAGGACGCAGTCCCAGCCGCCCATGACGCCGACACCCTCCCACTGCACTCGGGGGACTTTGTCTTGCTGTCGGAAGTCCCACGCGTCCACGGCGGGGACGTCGCGGGCGGTCCGGTACGGTTTTCTCCGGTTGTACTGCGACAGGCTGGCCGTGAAGCACTTGAAGTCCTCCTCTGTGACGTCCTCCGGCATACGCCCCGTCAGGGCGCGCCCGATTGAGATCATGACGGCCGCGTGCATGCATATCAAAATGGTTTTCCAACCCTCCCGATCTGCCCTCTCGATGGTCTTGTGCAGCGCGTACGCCACGCGGTTGTGCAGCCCCTCGATCGACTCGCCGTACCGGTTCGGCCGCACGACGCCGTCGGCGCCCCGCGAGTCCGTGTCCCCCTCCCGCTGCTCGTCCCACTTCAGATCGAGGTCTGGGAAAAAGTTGCGCCTGAGCAAATGGTACGCCAGCGGGCTTGGCTGTTCGCGATGGTCGCCCGTCTCACCGTACCACTCTTCGAACCCGCTCTCGAGAAGCACGCCGTTTCTGTATCCTCTTTCCTTTTGAAGCCGCAAAACACCCGGTTTGAGCGTCTGCAGACACCTGTAGTACGGGCTTGAGATAATCTGGTCTACGGGCGGATCGAGCAGGGTGAGCTTGACGCCAAGCTGTTCGGCCTGCGTCTCGCCATAGGAAGAGAGTGCTGGATCTGCGGGAAGGCCTGTGGGCGTGGGGATGTTGGAATAATATCGTACTGCATACGGGTCTACCGACCAGGTCATTCGGAACTAGAGCAAAATTCAGCAATGCACTGATTGACGTTCGCGTGCCCGTCCTGGAACATACACCATGGCGCACGACGTATATAGTCTCCAATACCATGTTGGAGCGTTCTGAGTTACAGAGAGTCAAGTGAGATGGCAATACAAGTTTCGAAATGCGCGGCAGCCACTGGTATGTCAAATACCTTCTATTTCAGCATGGATGTGCCTCGGCTAGCATCACAAGGGCGGAGCGGGACACCAGTCGGCAGCTTCATGGTATAGTTAGTGATGAAAGATTGCAACGACGTGCCAGGACTCGCCGAATACGCTGTTTTGGTTAAACTCATTACGACCTACGCAGAATCTTGATCGCCCAAAATTGGTGATTGTGTTATTATTGATGCCGATCTCGGCATCATCATAAGGCTGAAATGTGAAACATGATATATTAAAAGTTATGGTGGAGGTCGGCGTAAACTTTGCCAGACGCAGAGACTAGAAGGAAGGATTTCGGTTGTAGGATATTTTTAATAGTGCAGTTCAGAAATGTGGCACGTTGATGAATTTCAGATTTCTCATTCCTCATATAGACTTAGGTATGGGTATCTGCCGAATCCCAATCATGCCATTTGCATGCGAGGAAGAATTCTTACGCCATTTTAGATGCCAACTTTTGTTCTTCCGTCAAAGCAGTGCTCTTTGGAAATTCTAATAGAAGAAACCCAGAATCTTGCCGGAGACGTGCTTTCTCCTGGCCTCCTCATGGTCCATAATGCCAGCCGATGTGGTAAGCACAACGTGGCCGAACTGACGTGAGGGCAGAAGGTTGGTGACCCACTTCTCCAAGTCCTTCAGCTGGACGTTGTAGCGGGGGGAGATGACACCGCACTTGTTCAGGCGACCATTAAGCTGAATAACGATCTTGCCGTTACGGTGGTCGTCGACCTCCTCGAATTCGCCAATGTAGCCTATGCAAAGATCCATTAGCACATGGTGGCCTGGTTGGAATTCAAGATGTTGCGAAGATTTAAACGTAAAACCTCATGGAGGAGAGATGGATGGAAGGGAAACGTGTAAGATCTTCGCTAGACCAAAGTACGTCTACTCTCTCGGGCACTTAAAGGGCTGAGATCGTGGGAGTGTATGAGACCGCCGCCTAGTTATCAACCCGATACTTTTGGTTCCACGGTAGTGGTGGAGGAATGCCATGTTCAAGTGTAAAGGGGGGTGAGGGCACTATGAGAGAAGCGAGTTCACACAAACGTACCGTGCTTCTGCATGACCTGGAGGAACTTGACAATGACCTTGGAGCTTGGTCGGATCAGGACCTGGCGCTTGCCGGCCTTCTCTGCGTTGTTGATGCTCTTGAGGGCATCGTTGAGGACGGAGGTGCGAGTCATCTTGAGCGAGTAATGAGATTCTCAATGGCCCGTGGCGAAAGAGGTATCTGCATGTTTGCAACTCATGTTAGATATTCGATTCAGATGAAGGGTGCCTCGCTTGCTTCATTGAGCCAGAGAGGGTTCTTCATCTATTTGCCCAGCGTGGGACAGGTGTGAAAAATGAAGGTGCTCATCACGAGTACGCGATCAAGGCATTGCGTGTGATTGACCTCCGGGACTCAATGAGGCAAGCGATACAGCGTTTTGCAACAAGAGGATCCTCACCTCGAGGGGAGTATTTCGTGGGTGAAGGTGGTTTAATTTTGTATTAACTTTTTGGTTTGTTGCAGGAGCTGTTCGAAGTGCGACTGTGATAATTTTTCCCATGGGTGCGCGTGCAATCTTGGCATTTGTGGCCTGAAGGCCTTGGTGCCGTAAGCACGGGCCCCCGCTCGTGCCGCACTTTCGCATTTTCGAACGAGCGCTCGCTTCTTAGGGACTTCTCGACTGTCCAACGAATCCTCCATATTCCACAACTCAGACAACATGGTGCGTTGTATTTGTGTTGGACACAATTGACTGGAACTCCGCCGCTAACATCGCCACCAGGCTCCAGCAGCGACCGGAGGCAAGAAGCAAAAGAAGAAGTGGTCGAAGGGCAAGGGTACGTCAAAAGTCTCTTCGTTTTTTTGTGCGTGGACGGTGAAGGACAGCGATATTGATACACCGATGTTACAGTTAAGGACAAGGCCAACCACGCCGTCGTCCTGGACAAGACCACGTCCGACAAATTGCAGAAGGATGTGCAGTCGTACCGCCTCATCACAGTCGCTGTGCTCGTCGACAGACTAAAGATCAATGGCTCCCTTGCACGCGCGGCTCTCAAGGACCTTGAGGAGAAGGGCCAGATTAAGAAGGTTGTTTCTCACAGCAAGATGCAGGTCTACAGTACGTCCCTCTCCCGCACCCTTCCCTTCTTCGCGGCGCTGTTAATTGCGCTCAGAAATGTGATGTGAAGGCGAGACACTAACGGTTGATGCAGCGCGCGCGGTGGGCGGTGCTGATTAAGCAGCGGATTGGAATGCATAGGGCTATCGAGAACTCGATCCAAGCGGTTGAGAACAAAAAGGCTCGATGTACGGATGTTTCAAGAGCTCGTCGTGGCATATATGGAAATCATGGGTCAAGGCGTCTGAGCATGTCATGTATCTTCTTGTCTAGCTGGATGGCAACACACGTTTGCATCAGCGTATAGAAACAATCCGGCAAGCAACTGCAGCGCATATAATGCCAATGCATCGCTTCCATCCATCAGCCCCTTCCAAGTCTTCCGTGCTACGTTTTAGATGACAAACGTGCTACGTGCCTGGTCTCGCAGTTCCTCTCTTGTACTCGGGTGGCTTGTCAACGTCGCCCCTCTTTGGGCGGCCTTGCTGAGCAAGAGCGCACAACTCCCTCTTCGGCAGCTTGTCCAACCATCCGGGCTCCCTTTTGATTTCGCCCACGTAGAAATAGGGTCTTCCGGTCTTGCCGGAGAAGACCGACGCCCAGTGAGCAATGGTTCCCTGAATCTGCTTTTTGGCGCGGCGCACGTCTCGTTCTCTGCGTATCTTCTTCTCCGCCTTCGTCAGCTCCGCCTCCTCGTCCGGATCGTCGAGCGGGATGAACATCTCCTCGACGCCGCGTATGTCGGGCGTGAGGTCTTCCTGGAAGCAGCCGGTGAGGAACGCCCGGGTGGCGTCCTTGCCCGAGAAGAACGAGTAGCCGCCCCCGGGACCGTACGTGGACGGCGCAGCGGAGACGTCGTAGATGCTGCCGTTCAGGCCCACGTAGATGGGAAGAGAAGGGTCCGTGCCGTTGTAGAGAGCGAGCTCCTCGTCCGTAAGCAAGATGGGGCCTTTCTGCGAGCGTGAAGAACAGGTCAGCCCAGAACGGTTCCGTGCAGTGAGGGGAAGGGGATGATTTAGACGTCCGCACGTACAAAATACAGCTTCGCGGAGCCGAGCAGCGTCGGCAGCTTCCGCCAGTTCCACACCAAGCTCTCGCCCGTGATCAACCACGACAGGGCCATGACCAGCAGCAGCCCTGCCACGACGATGCGGCCAATCTCGGCGACGCTCATCCGACCGTTCCCATCTTGCTCATCTGCGGCGGCGGATGCTGCTGAGGAACCAGAGTTGGCGGGTGTGGCCTTCGTGGAAGGTCCTCCTGCTGCTGCTGCCGCCGCCGCCGCGGCGCCGCGCTTGCGGAGTTCGCCTTCTTCTTTGTGTTGTTGTTTTGCAGACATGACGGGGTAAAGAGAACTTTTAGGACATGAAAAATTTCGGCGACGGAAAACATATCAGAGCGAGAGTACGAATTTGGAAACGAACACCATGGCGGCTGTTGGAACAAAGGAGTGGGAGAAAGGTGCGTAAGTGAGTAGGTGGCGCGGGCTGGATGAAGTGACTCGTGTTGGTGGTGTTTGGCAACGTGAGCCGGAGCGGCCTCCTGTGTTTCGTCGCCCAAAACGGAAACGTCTTCTCTGCTTATCCTCGTACGTGGCTCGCCATTCTTCTCCAACATGTCGTAGCAGTTATAAGAGCATATCATTGCGGCTTGCCGAGCCCCATACGATCCGTTTTCCGTGGACATCCAAGGCGTGTTTACGAACAAGATTGTCTCCAAATCCTACTCGCGCTCTTACTATGTGGTTCTGTCCAGTGCAGGCCTACATTTGTCGACCTAACTAGGTTGAGAAAGAAAAAATATGAAAAGCTGAAAGAGAAAAAAATAACGGTACTCTTTTTTTTTTTCAAGGTCCGGTCATTTTCCAAGTGTCACATTTCGGCCAGCTTTTCGTCGTGGTCGCAAGTCCAACGATGTCCCAGGCTGAGCAACTGTGGCTCCCACCGACGACGGAACATAAGTTGACCTTCTGGGTTTGAGGCCGTGCGAGGAATGCTTCCATACACGCCGCCTCCTTTCCTTCTTGTGGATCGCCATGAAAAGATCTAAAGACTGACACGTCCACCGATCGGGTTTGGACCCCTCTTAACCTCTTGGCCTCTGCTCGAGATGCCGTCGTGGCTAGGGAACACTACTTACACTGCCTTGCCCTGGTAAGCACGTTTCGAAGAAACAAAAAAAGAAAAAAAAAAACCGGGTGCTAGGGACCAACGAATACGGAGACCTCATCTGTGAGAATTCTTCTACATAATGCTCAGGTATTACAGTTCGGCGTTGTCTTATCACTACATCCCGCCTCGGTCCTGCCTCTATGATTGTGTCTTCGGCTGCGACCGATGTACATGATGACGCGCCCCGTGGTTTTTCATCCACACAGTGTTGATAACTTCTGGCCATTGCCCTTTTTCGAGACATCTTCAAGCCACTTCTCAAGGATGGCAATCGTCTTTTCACACTCCTCCTCGTCGACTCTTTCGCGCAGCGCTTGGTACATCTCTTCCTTTTTGCACCGCTCGTTTCTGCCCAAGATGGACTTCCTCAAGTGCGTTTTCAGATGATCGCGCCAGTTGTCCTTCCGATCCAGACGCTTGCCACAACCAAACCGAGCCGGCAAAGGACAGGGAAAATCCTTCTCCCCCCTGTGAGTCTTTTCGTGTCGTCGTAGGTGCTCCACTCGCTCAAACGACTTTCCGCACTCACGCCCGTTTACACGCTCGGTACACCTCCAGTTCTTTGCGCTACTTAATGGGCATTGGAACTGGCGGCCAAGACTGTCTCGGTATAGCGCTGTTTGAATCTTGGCTGGTCTGGAGCGTAACCGCTTCTGTCCAACCGGACGGCTTCCAACTTTGAGGCTCGTCCTCGATTGCTCCGTGTCTAGAGGCTGACAGGCGTCGACAGGCTCTGCAAAAATATCGTGCGCTTTCCGCTTGTGACTTGTCCGCCAGGACGGTGCGTTGGCTGAACTTTGAATGTCATGGTGGGAGCTTGCGTTCTGGTGGCCGATACAAGAACTGCAGTCGCTGTTCGGACTGGGAACGGTAGATCCCTCCAGATCAGTGTCGTCAAGGAATATCTCGCATTTACTCGCAAATTCAAATGATGGAGATGTGTTATGGAGCGGTATAATTGTTGAAGTCGGTTCGAACGCAGTCAACTGCCGCGAGACATCTGCGGAAGGGGGCCATTGGTACTCCAGGGCTGGAGAAAATTCCGTTTCTTGCTGCCGGAATGCGTCGTTGTAGTCTGCTTGCATTTGGACCTGTTCGTTTCCCCACGGCATGTTTTGAGCAGTGCCTGGAAAGGGACATCCGGGAACATTGAGATCGTCCTCCATCAGCATCGAAAAACTCTCATATAACGGCATCGTGCCTTCGGGCTTTGCAGAAATTTCTTGCGAAATCCCACCCGCGTTATTGAGGCCAGACTGCGCAAATGCCCATTGGCTCGTTTCGACCGACTCAGGGCTTACGGATTTTACAGCTGACGACGTGGCATGCACTCCATACCGCTCCGGATGGTCGCCGTAGTGGTCGCTTGATTGGGTTGAGCTGGATATATTTCCAATCGAAGATCTCGATGTGCAGTGGCGTGCATCCGTCATGATCTCAGGACATCTAAGAGTGCTTTGCTCGCCACAATAACCCAACGAGCATGCGCTCGACGAGTGCGACGTGAGCGACGGTGACGGCGAAAAGCACGACCAAGATATCGACGACATCGACGACTTCTTCTTATGCTCGCTCGAGAATGTCGAAGCGAGAGCAGCTGGCCCTTGCCTAACTCCACGAAAGGCATCGACGCAATGGTAGCCCATTTCCGGTGGCGTGCCGTTTTCAGGTTGCCATAGGTTCATGCTTCTTTCTCGGTCAATGCTCCGCGACAGGTCCGGAAGATTATGACAGCGGCGTTTTTGAAAGGGAGTGGAAAGAGAAGAGGATGCATAACTAGCACACGGGTGCACAAGTTCTTAAGCAAGCCGCCAAGAGGGTGGAAGAACGGAAGAGAAACAAATGATGTTGTTTTGAAGCTGGATCTGGCGTGTGGGTTTGAGCACCGATTGGAGAGGACATATGAAACAACTAACGATTTCATATGATCCTTCACGATGGTCAGTTCGTCTGTCCTATGCTCCAACTTTGGAAAACTAGAAGGCATTGTTCCCTTTGAGTATCCGTGTGGGGCAGATCTTAAAACCAGGTCACCACAGAAAGAGCGTCAGAGCAAGAGAACACGGCATCTCTTGGGCAGAATGCCAAGACTGTTCAACAACGTACGGTCTCGATAACCAAGGCCATCGAAACGTCCAAAGCTCGCGCACAAGACCAAAGCGCTTTTGCCGCGTGCCTACAGAAATCTTCTAAACGGGTGTAAGCCACGAAAAGCCTTGACGAAAGATGAAACCATGAACTCCAGCTTCTAAGTTCAGGCCTGGGCGATCTACAGAGCCCAAAGAGAAAAGGATCTTGCTGAAAAAGTAGACGAAGGGAAAAAAAAGGGCCTATCCACGAAGCCGAGAGAAGGATGATGGTGCCCGCCAGCCTCTGCTTTATCCGTCGACGGGCTGTGCCCTCTCGAAAGCCATAAACCGACCAGTCGAATTCGATCGCTTGTGAATGCGTGGCAAACGCTTCAGCACTGATGTGCATAGGTCTTCTCGTCCGTACGCCTTCGCGATCTCACCCAGCTAAATACAGAACAAACGTCCGGGATGCATTTGGCGTGCAAGGTGGATATTTCTTTCCTGAAGTTGCCACATCTCTCGTGAAGCTTCTGCTGAGTTAGGCGGGCCTCCAGGATGTGCGGCTCCTTTGGTAGAAACAGCGGAACGTCATCTGTTGATCATGGCGACAACGAGTGGAACGACATGCATGCTCTGGCATTTCGAGCCTGCCAATGAATGAGAACACGCACTGATCTATTTCTGCTCTGTGTTCAAAGGACAGGCGAACGCTCGTTCGCGCCACCGAAAAAAAATCCTAACGAGGTTCTTTTCGAGACCTCTGCTGTGCAGCAAAAGATAATGGAAGTGGACCTTCTTTGCTCAGGACACTCAGGAAGGCCAATTTTAATCAGCTGCTGTCGGGTGAGCAAGACAAGACGTGCAACTGGTCCTGTGCGGCTACCATAGCTTATACAAGGAAAAAGCGCCAACCAAGTTCAAAAATCAGCGGACCAAAAAAAAAAAAAAAAAAAAAGAGCAGCGAAGTGGCTCGACGGCTAGAGCTGCCACTGTGGTATCCTCGAGCACAGTTCTCGGACCATTTTCCTGTTGGCCCTCGGCAGAGAGGCACAAATGCATTGCGAAACCGGTGTCCTGGTAAAACAGAGCAAATCCAACTCAACTTGGTTGCGGCTGCGATGAAGAGGGAACAGAGAACTGGACCTGAACTGAAGGAGGATTCATGAACATTCCTCGACATAAAGCCAGATCGACCACTATAAATAGAAGCGCAGGTTGCACCTGCGCAGGTCGAGCATCCTTCGACCTCCTTGCGTTCGTCGAATTGGGAGACAATTCTCAAGGGAAATTCCGACCTGCGTTTCTGATTCTGATTTCAAAATTTCGTTGGCATGCTGAAGCACTAGGTACATCATTGCCGGGAGACTGATTTACAGAAATGGCCCTGAATCACTAGAGCGAAACCATAAGGCGAGAGAAGCCATGCGGCCCAACGTTTGCGATGGTTGGGAATCTGCAAAAAAGGGAGTGCTCTGCGGAGGCTAGCGTTGGATTTTCAATTCGTTATAGCTAAAGTAGGAATTGAACGAGCAGCCACTACCGAGACATCTCGTTTTTTCTCTCCCCCCATTTGTGTGATTTGTACTGCTTCACACATGATTGATAGCTGCCACCTTTAGTCGAAAGAGGGCGGGACTGGTATCTTGCCTGTGCTGTTGAGGTCATAATATATCTGGATCTGAACATTTCCCTCCCTTTTTTTTGTGAAACCCGTCGCCTGCGTGTCCATCCCGTTATCAATGAACGCCTCGCTAGAATTCGTACGAATGACAAAGCCAGAGAAAAGAAGGAGAAAAAAAAACGAGAAAAAGAAATACCAAATGTGGCTGATCATGACCAGACGGGCAAAAGGGAAAGGGCAAACGAGTCTGGTTAAAATTCAAAATCCAAGGGTGGAATTGAGAGCCTGAGAAGAAGAGGCCAGCGCAATACAAGCAAGTTCCTCTCACGGCGACGACTTCGCTCCTGGAACAAGAAGATCAAAAGGACAAAGATATGATACAAATCGGCTTCAAGAGCCAAGGGTCCGCTCTCTTTCGACCTCTTCCCTTGAAGGCAGCGACGCATCGTACGGTCCGTAATGCTGTACCGACGATCCATGTGGCGGATACGGCTGTGCTGCTGGAGGACCCGAATTACTTGTTGGTCTCGAGGGTGGGAAACCGGTGCTTTGCGGGGTCGTCGTCGCCGGCTGCTGTTGTTGCTGCAGTGGCTGCCCAGAGGTCTGAGGAAAAGGAGGAGGGCTATGTTGATTGTTACCGTTGTGGTGATAAGGTTGCAGGTTCGGATCGTGGTTTCCGTTTGCAGCGTGATGCTCGGCAGCCGTCAGGCCCTCCAAGGCCAGTGCTCGCGGGTCTCTGTCGAATGCAAGCGAAGCGCCACCGTTGTGTTGGTGCTGCTCGCCACCAGAACCCCCGCCGAGAGCCTGCAAAAGCTGAACAGAAGCGTGATCAGTGGGCCGAAGGCCGACGCTAGGCTCACGGTCACGAGGTTCTATGTCCATGCCAGCCGTTGGTGGAATGGGAACTTTTCCCTTCTCCGGGCCCCACAGCTCGCTTTCGCGCACGTCGCGCCATGAGCATTTTGCGTGCTTCTTCGTACAGCCCGCGCAGGCGGTCAGATTCTTGATGCAGTCCATGTGCAACCTCCTGCACCGGTCGCAAGGCGGCAGCACACGATCACCTTTCTTCAAGGCCTCCATGCGCGACACCATCTCAGCACGGTACGGGCCGTCGTTCTCATTCTTCACTTCCTTGATCACGCCTGCGGTAGCTGAAGATTGAGGCACGGAGAAAGCGTGGACAGAAATGTTGTCGCCGTACGTGTGTGGGGACGGCTGTTGTTTGAACTTGGACACGTGAGCGTTGAAGCCTCGATCGGGAGTGGCTGCGGCACCACTCCCGCCGTAGCCGTTGTAATGCGACTCGCGCGGATGAATGTCGCGGTATTGACCCGACGAAGATGAGGACTGCTGATGGACGGAGGCGGTGCTCGCCCGGTGCGAGTGTGACGCGCCAGCTCCCGCTGCGGAGAAGCGGCGTGGATCTCCATTCAGAGAGCCGTAACGCTCGGCGTCTCTGCGCTCTTTCTCTGCCTGGGTGAAGAACTTGCTGAGCAGTTCTGAGCGCGTGGCTGCGGATGCGCCAGTCTTGCTGTACTCTGCAGGCCGGCCATTGGAATCGCTGTACGGAGACTGGGCCGGGATAGGGACACCGCTGCCATTGAGCACCGAAGGGCTGGTGCCTCGTATCACGGGTCCTGGCTCGTTTGCTCTGCGCTCGAGGATAGCCTGTCGTCGCCCGTTGATGCGATGCTTCAGCTGTCGTGTACGTGCAGCGACTACAAGAGTGATCATGCTGGTCAGCGACATCAGGTTTGAAAAGCACGTGTAAACGTTCACGTATCGGTCCACATGAAACGATACACAAAGGGGCGGGAGGAAACAGCTGAACGGTCCTTACCTTGGTCGGCCAAGTGGCTTATGCTGGTGAGGTTCTTGTCGAGGATCTCGAGGGTGCCCAGCTCCTTCTCTTCGTCCTCAACAATGGGCTGTGGCGGGATCAGCTTCTGCGGCATGCCGCTGCTAATGAGCATGAAGTCTTCCTCGCTGATCTGGACGCGGCACTGCTTGGTGTGGATCTGGCAGACGCGCATGCCCTCGCTCATCTGGCCGAGCACAAACTGCTCGGGCTTCGTCCTGGCGAACTCGACGACATCCAGCCAGGTGACGGTATTGCCGTCCTTGCCGTGGTTCTTGAGGATCTTGGGCGGACCATCGAACAGCCTTTCGAAGCGCTTGATGAGGATGGGCCCCAGCGGGCGGGCGCCGAGATTGCACGCCATGGACTCGTGGCGCTCCAGCACGCCCTGGTACTCGCTCAGGATGTGCAGGATGGAGGGCAGCGAGTCCTCGGTGGAGATGAGCGGCAGGTCATCCTCGTAGGCACGCGCGAGATAGTTGATGGCCAGGTGCGTGTTCGTCGTCTTCGGCGTCTTCTGGGCAGCAGGCGGAGGATCGGACGGGGTGCGCTTGCGCTTCAATTCGTGGGCGGCGTGCTGAGCTGCGGTGGCGCCTGCCACAGAATCGTCGGGAGCAGAGACAGGCGCGCTTCCGGCAGGCACGGCGGAAGCATCTGCAGGAGCGGACGCGGCACCAACGACGACGACAGCGGCCGAAGCAGACGTGTCGCCGTGCGCTGGCGCAGCAGCGTTCATGGTCCTGGGCGGCGGGCGGAGAGGAGATGCGGCGATCAAAGGCTCGACGGGAGCGGGAGCGACACAGGAATGCGCGCAAACCAAGGGGAGGAAAAGAACAAGGAGCGCAGGCGCAGGGCGAAGATGGGGGGAGGCGAGGAGGGAAGGGATCGAGCCACGTCGAAGCCAACGAGGGCAGAGCGACAGATTGAAGGCGAGCGAAGAGGCGAGAAGAGCAAAGCTGCGAGGAGGAGAGGAGGAGAGGAAACGGGGATGGTGCTGGGTGGAAATCTAGAACTTTGAGGGGGGAGGAGTGAGCGGGCGGACGGGGGAGCGGAAACGGGGAGGGGGTGGGAGGGCTCAAGGCTGCGGTACTGCAGCGGCTGCAGCGCGCGAAAAAAAGGAAGCTGTTGCGCTTGGGCTGGGTGGGGATGTGTCGACGGTCAGTGTCGACGACGGCGTGCGCTGGCTCCACTGCGGGAGCCGGGCTTGAGGGGAGTGGCGCTCGGCGTCTCGGCAGCGTGGACGCCTGGAGACAGGGCGGGTTGGCGCGTGCTGCGACTCACCAGCGCTGCCTCTGTTGCACGGAGTGCGGTGGCCGCTGCCGTCCCTCCGGGCATGCCGTGCTGCTGGTCCTGTCTGCCACGGCGCCCCGACGGCTCTGGCGCTTCCACCGGTTGGCGACGGTTGGGCGAGCCGGCTGGCGGGGCAGAGGGCAGACGACGGGCCTGGCCAACGACGTTGGGCGGGCGGGCGAGGAGGCGCTGATTGGATGGGACCACGCGTCGGCCGCAAGGGGGCGGAGCGGAGGCGGCGCCAGTGCCGGACCGGACGGGAGGCGAGAGGAGGAGGGAAGGGAAGACAAACAGTCGCCGGCCAAGCACGCCGCCTGCTGCGCTTGCTCTCGACCGCTTGTCACGCTGGGCAAAAAGCGGCGCCGACACAGCCAAACTCTCCTTCGCAGGATCCAACTCCAGCAAGCCCGTGCAGGATCAGGACAGAGCGCGCCCGCACCAACCCGCGCGCAGGCAGGAGGCGGCCCGGGACAGTCATCGTGCCTGCCATCGCGCCTGCCATCGCACTTCCAATCGCCCTTGCCATCGCACTTGCCAAAGCACTTGCCCTCGCCCCGTCGCCCACGGTCCAGCCGCACCGCCCCGCGGCAGGTGCAACCCAGGTGATCGCTGCACACACGCACTTGCCCCGAACGGTGCATTGCTGCTCCTCGGAGCTGCCTGGCCAATCATCGCACCTTCTCAGGCTCTGTGCCCGACTCCAGTCACCCACTCCCCCCCTCGCGACTTCCTGCTCCAAGCGTCGTTCCTGCTCCTTCGCCCGCTCCGTTGTCTTTCTTTCTGTCTTCCTCAGTCTCGCCTCCTGCCGCTGTCGCTGCGGGCGGCCGCATTTCGACTGCCGAAGAGGAGGACAGGCCGGGTGCGAGCGCGAGGACGAGGACGGGGACGCCGACTGCTGTGCTTGTCTGCATGGCCCGTTCCCGCTGAATCTGCTGGAAGACCAACCGGTACTCCACATTGTCATCACTGGAAACACGCACGACAACGTGACAGCTCGCGTCGAAGGCAGCAGAAACAGAGAAGCAACCGCCTCGCCACGCTGCTTTTTCTCCGCATGCACGATATGCCACTCCGTCCGCGGCCCCTGCTTGCCATCCGGATTCCCGACCTGTCAGCGCACGTACGCACGGCGCCGTTCTTTGTGTAACGCCTCTGAGAGTCTGCGCTGATGTCGTTGACCATCACCCAAACCCCACGCTCAGCCTGGACGCGTCGTGCCGTCCTGCAGCCATTTTCATCATTCTCATTGGTACCAGAAATGCACGTGAAATTGGATCGTCCATTGCTATCGCGCCCGTTCCCTCATTGTCGTCAACGTGAGAACAGCACCCCGTGGCTTGCCCTTTCTTTGAGCTTTTCTTTTCTTTTTTTTTCCTTTTTTCTTTTTTTTTTTTCAGCTTTACAAGTATCCTGTACCCTATTTTGAGTACACCTGGGGTCTTTGGTTTTCATAAACGAGGACCTGTCGCCAGCTGATTCCATACAGGTGTTCGACTTCGCTGTCGCACAGTTGTACCAGGCCTTCCCCGTCATCTGCTCCCCCTCGGATTCAGCTCCCCGCCATCACTATCCATGTGAGAGCAGGAACCCTCCGTCTGCTTTGATCTGGACAGACAGAGCTTCTTGCTTCGACACCCATCACTTGCGTCTAGCTGGTATATGGTTGAAATGATCCCCATTCATTCCTTTCGTATGTTAGATAAGTGCTTGTCCTCGGTCGCCAAGCGTTTCTTACTACCGAACCGTTCGTCGCCCGGTGCAGCGCAAACCCCGAATCCCGGATCACGTGGTATTGGTCGGTAGTAAGGCTCGAAGTTGACGCGAGCTGCAATATGGCCGGGAAGCATATCAGACTGCTAGAGCGCTCTTGGATGCAGTCCTAAGCAACCTGTATCAACTCTCTCAAGCACCTATTCCAAAGAAATCTTGACATGGAGCAGAAGAAGAGAGCAAGTGTCCTGACATCCCATGGACTTGTTCGATGCTCCCACGCTAACCCTAGGTCTTTCTTAGGCTATCATCATAGGAGGCGGCCCGGCTGGATTGCTCGCCGCTCTACGATTGACGCAGCACAATGACATGGCCACCATTGTTTATGAAATACGCCCCGAACCGACAACCTTAGGAGGGGCCATCGGCATACCGTCCAATGGCTTGCGCCTGCTGGCTCGACTTGGCTTGTACGATGCCTTGCTTGAAAGGGGCTGTCTAACCCCAGAAATCGTCATGCATTCGCTGGATGGGAGCGAGCTTGGGAAATTAGCCATGGTGTCCTGGAGCGAGCAGAAGACAGGCTTTGGCTATCTCCGCATCCAAAGGACTGCCGTCATGGACGTTCTATTGGAGGCTGCAAGCAAGGCCGGCATACCCGTCGTCTTCGGGAAAAGCATCAAGGCCATAGATGAGGACGACATCTCCGTCACGGCAACATTCAGCGACGGAACCTCTGACTCGGCCGACTTCATGATCGGAGCCGACGGTATCCATTCGGCCGTTCGTAGGCTTTATATCGATCCAAGCATCACGCCGAAATACACGGGAATCGCCAACCTGTACGCTTTAGTTTCGACCAAGTCGTTGCGAAAAGAGGCCTCTGAATTGAGGAACCTTAACCCCACCCTCACCGAGGACGGTCTTTTTGCCATTAGCCCCTGCACTCCAGATGGCCAATTGCTTTATTGGTTCTTTTCACGCGAGCTTCCTCCCCCAGCCACTGGCGACGATAGGGATGGATGGGAACATCGCGGTAAGGAGGAAGTGGATTCCGTCAAGGCGACCGTACTGGGTCTGCTGGGCCAGTCTCAGTCAAAATGGACCATCATGCTCAAGGACATTGTAAAGAGCACCGACACGGTCCGCTTCTATCCCGTCTACCACATCCCTCCGGGCGTGATGTGGCACAGGGGCCGATGCTTGCTGATTGGGGACGCGGCGCACGCGATGCCCCCGCACGCCAGTCAGGGTGTCTCCATGGCCTCTGAAGATGTCATCATGCTGTCCAAGCTTCTGCGAGACTTCTCTCATCTTCCATACACTCGCATCTTCGAGCGCTACGAGGAGAAACGAAGGCCTCGAACGGAGAAGTTCCTCACCACGGCGCAAAGGAATGGCACGGTTCGGAAAAAGGTGTCGCCCATCAAGCTTCGCTTCTACGAATACGCCGTCTGGGCCGCCCTCGGCCTGTACAGGATGTCGGGAATAGGCAAGCTTGGGATCAATCAGAAGGACCTGGTGTATGATCCAGAAGACGAGGCATTCTGACGTGAATCGCGAGCTTCTGTCGCGACCGTGTTTTGTATTAGTATATTTCCATCTCAATATCTATTTCTCACGGCAGAAACCTGCGTTTTCTTTCTCTTTCCTCTTTTTCTTTTTTCTGCATCCGCTTTTTCTATCTCCTTTTCTTCTTTCTCCTCTTTCCATCGCCCGTCTCGATGGAGTTCAGCACAAAATACGTCTACCTTTGCGCATGTGCACGCAACATATAGATTGCTTCTCCTCGTTTCTGCCGTGGAGCGCGCCCAACGCACATGCTCCCCAGTGGAAGCGCCATCTCTCCTGCAAAAGTCCTACGTTCCATCAGCCTACTCGAAGGGGACTGCTGGACCCCGCAGACCTTGGAGAGGTTACCAGGACGAGATCGTTCCAGGGATTCTTCGAATCGCTTCTCGGGCCTTCTTGTATACAACCTGCAGGCCACACGGGACTCGGTTTCATGAGTGTACCACTCGATTGATCCGAAAGCCGAAACCCCGAAAGACGTGCAGGACACGTAAATGGCAATATCTAATTTTGGACCTTTGCATATACATACGTGCATACATATATATATATATGTATATATATACAAGTGTTTTACTTGAAAACTTCCTCTTCTTTGATACCAGGGTTAGTCTTTAAAGACTTCGTGTCTTCGAGAAACCTATCGATTCAGCATCTTGATCTCTTTTTTGTGTAATTGGCCATGAAGCATCGAGGAGTTTTCCCCGACGTCATCGGACTCTCCTACTCCTGTGGAGCGCTCCAAGGCCAAACCACCGAAACCTTCACCTTTGAATACGAGCAAGGGCATGAAATCAGATTCTCCATTGGAAACCTAGAGATCGGTCGCGTCGCAAAGGCAAAGGATCTGATCACAGTGTCTGATCTCGTCCCGCCAGACACAGAGATGTTTGATCCAAAATTAGTAAATCGCGCAAGGCTTTTGTACAGTCTCACTCCAGGACAAGGATTCGAAACACCCATCGTGATCGATGAGAAGGTGAGGACTCTCCTCTCCTTCTTTTGGCCCTTCTCAGATTGAAGTTGAGCAACGTTTCGCTAATTAACGAAGGTGAGAGAGTCCATCCGCCGAAGCAGCCCACATATCAATCTGGATTCTTCACGCCTCTCTGATCTAGATCAATACCTCGATCAAATCTGCGTCGAACTGAACCTGACACCGAAATCCGTATCCCATGTGCGAAATCATCTGCGCAGGGAAGCAGCAGGGTTCAAAGTTGTTCGAGACATTAAGATACCGACGGAAGGAGGCGATTATGTTTTGGGCGACGCCTATCTGCCATTGCGACACCAATGCGGCCAAAGGTACCCGGTGCTCGTCAGCTGCACGCTTTACGGCAGACGCGTTTTCCACTCCGGGCCGGACCTCGAGAACAAAAGTGAGATTTTGGCGTTTGAAAAAGCCGAAGATGACTGGCATTCCACAAGTGGCGACGTGCCTCTTGAGATACCGAGAGGTTCCTGGGGAGACGCCTGGAACCGCCAAAGGAGATTTGAAAACATCGCCTCGTTCAACACGTTCTCGTACGTTCCACACGGTTACGCTATGCTCAAAATCGATCCTTCGGGAGTATCGCAGACACCTGGAGCCCGAGGCGTCCCTGGCCAGATCGTTGCGGATTTCTATGCAGCCGTTGAATGGGCTGCGGATCAGCCCTGGAGCAACGGAAACGTTGCTCTTGTCGGAAGCTCATACGGAGCGAACACCCAATGGGCAGTGGCAAGTTTAAGACCGAAGGGACTGAAATGCTTTGTTCCTTATGCAAGTATGACAGCGCGTGTCACTTGAGATGATGAAGTGATGCTGACAACGTGTTGTAAAATAGCGGATATCGACACGTATCGCGATGCGGTCTATCCCGGTGGAGTTCCGGCTTCCAAGTATATAACGGACTGGTTTTCTCGCGTCCAGAAATCGTCCCCCAAATGGAAAGACCACGTGAACATCAGCGAGCTGATGAAAGCGCATCCATTTTATGAGCCGCTCTGGGATCTTGTGAGCGCCAAAACGGACCAGACTGAGCTGCCTTGTTTCTTGGCGGCTTCGCAAATATTTATCATCCACGGCCGCGGCGCTTACGAGGCTTGGAGGGCTCGAGATCCTGAGAACACGCATTTGCAGCTCGTCGACTGCAACTACTATCCGTGGCCCAGCCGGGAGGCCTCGGGAAAGATCCTCCAGTTTCTCAACAAGCACTTGAAAGGATGGGACACCCAGCTGGAAAGAGTGGGCGTGCAAGTGCGACTAGGTTGGAAGGCCTGGTACTGGAGAAAAGAACGCAACTGGCCAGTTCCGGGCACGGTCTACACGAAATGGCACCTCACCTCTGCCTCGACACTATCGACGACACCTTCAGCCCAACCCGAGAAGACGTGGACATACTCTTCTAAGACTCCAAAAGCAGGCAAATCGGGACTGAGCTTCTTCTCCGACCCGTTCGTTGAGGATGTGGACTTGGCCGGGCACTTCGCAGCCACGCTCAGCATATCGTCTTCGACGGAGGATGCAGACGTGGTCGTCACCATATGGGCTGTCGACGCCCACGGCGACATAGTTCCGTATGGTTCTGCAGGCCAGCCCGAGCCGATCGCGAAGGGCTTTCTCCGCGCAAGCCACCGAAAGCTCGATGCTCAAAAAACGCTTCCTGAGCGGCCGTGGCATACGCACACCAAGGCGGACAATCAGCCGCTGCGTCCTGGAGAGGTGCTGGAGCTCCAGATCGAGATGTTTCCTGCTGCTGCCAGGGTCCGATTGGGATGGAAGCTACGCGTCGATGTGACTCCTTCCGAGAGCCAGCCCGACATCAAAGGCTACGAGCCTCTGGACATGCGGGAATGGTACGGCGAAGGCCATGATGAAGCGCAGAATGCACTTCATATCGGAGCCGGTCGCCAAAATTTTGTTCTCTGCCCTGTTGTACCTATTCGCGAAGAATATCCGAACATCGTCATGTAGAGGTGGAGCATCACGAAATAGAAAAATTTGCAGAAAATAAAAACGGGGGAAACAGTATTTAAATAAAAGGTCTCTTATGTTAGATTTGATAAAATCATTATTCATTTAAGCTGTGTTTGTTTGTTTTTTTCTGTTTTGGGAAATTACTGCAACTACGTGGGGAACGAACGGCGCCGTTGATTAACTGATAGATTTCACAACCCGAAATTTCGTATATGGCTAGGTGATATGGGGATGTGAGAGCTGTTGGATTCATACTACATGCAAGAAAGGAAGAGATAACTCTTGTGTTCCTAGATAAAGTAGAGAGCGTACAAGGTAAGGAGGGTGATCCAATCTCACGTCATAGAACGACGTTTTGCCCGGATTCTTCTCGTGATGGCCAAAGTGCGGTAACACTAGCGATAATTACCACTTTCAGCAGAGACAGACAGCCATACCGGTGTTTCGGAGAATGAGCACAGATTGTGCAGAGCTGCGACAGTTAAAATATCCACAGGCAAATTTCAGCGTCTTTGACACTTTTATGTATGCTAACCACAGTCGGTGCCCATTCTTACATGGGTATTGTCAAACATCGATTTGATCCTCTCCTCTCAATCGTAATCATGTGTTTGTCGATCATCCAAGGCGCGGCTCATGTTGCGTACGTGCATTCATCTTATTCCCGGTCTTTGGGCACCGTCCAATATAACTTGCTCAAAACGATCCCTACTTCTGTGTACCGCCTGCTAATATTTATAAGTTGCGATAGACGATGCGAAAATACAAGCCCTTTGACACAGACAGGCTTTCCGTGATCAAATAATAATTGCACATCTCATTTTGTCCAGATTCACCACAAAATTTCCCAGAACGAGTTCAGATCAGATCCTTGAAAGAAGTCGATGTAGCTCGACGAAGACAAATCCAATTCAGACATGGGATTATCAACCGCATCCCAGAATTCGTCCTGTGCCGTATCGTTCAGTATCATTGGACAATTTGATTCTTCACCGTGATTGAACCCAACATACCTGATCCTTGCTTACTCCGGACTTTGTTCTTTCTTGCAAACCATCTGATGCTTGCATCATGGATGGCTCTGCCCTGTTCTCTTTACCGGCGATGAATTGACGAGCCATCTCAGCTATTTCGGCAGCAGCGGTACTTCTAACAACTCCGTCTGTGCAGAATTCCAACCGATTAAAGTAGCCTGCCACAATTCCCAATAAAGAAAGGAATTTGCCCGTTTCGGCATGAGCTGGATTGTTGATAACGAAGTCGAAGAGAACAAAACAAGCCGAAATTGGCATCACGACCAGGTACCTTATGATGATTAGCATGAATATGCAGATACGAGGGTGAATTTTTACCAATTTGGCATTGTAGGGTGAATATCGATGTGTGTCGTAAGTTCGATGACGTTACGAGCAGAATCACAGGCGAGACTGCGGTATTTCGCTAGTCTCTGCTGCTTAGAAGTATAAGTCAGCGAGCCAAGTCTGCTCAAGGCCATGACGATGCTATAATAACGATAGCGCAGTCGCAAAGAGGCGTTCAAGCATAAGCTGTTATTGAAATCCATCGGTCTGAAAGGATAGTCTGGATTAAACAATCTTGGGAGGGTGCTCTTCCATCCTTCGACTTCCTCGATCAACTTGTCAATGGCGCCATGTATAGTCTCATGACTGAGCGTCGTCGCACTGATTGTAAAAAGCGACCCGTATGTTATCGACAAAAGGCGAGCAAATCGCGCCATCGCCAGAAAATAATCGAAGCCTCCACACAATGGGTCCAGGCTGCCGGGAAAGGCGATACCAATATCTTCGTCGTCCAGAATCTGTCTAGTTAACATCAAAATCCTCTAGTAGAGCCTGAGGCACGTACTGAGGCGCGATAGCATACGAATGATGACAATTTCTCCAAGATGTACACCAACCAGAATGCTCTTGCGCATTGTGCTGCATCTTCGCCATTTCGCACTGGCCGATTGTATCGAAGATATACCGCCATCCTCGCAGCCTCGGTGATAAGCATGTTTCCGTACCGAATACAGGACACACTTTGGGCAAAAACGGCCTAGAAAGAATAATCAATCGCAGTCCCAGAAGAAATAGGGTCGAATTACCATCGCGACCAGTGCCTAGGAGATTTCAGTTCATGAATGCAACAGGAAGAGTTGATTTGAATAGCTTACTTGAAGGCTGAGAAGTCCTTCCGTTCGCATTACAATTCGTGGCAAACAAGTGAGGGAAACCCGGAATAGTTTCTGTGCTAGGCAGTTTTCAAGCTTGAAACTGTCACCTCCCTCATACTGACACCCAATAGCCAATACAGCATAGTATAAAGCGAAAAGCGATGGGCTAGTATCGAATATGCTCTCTGCTCCATGTTCGAAAATGTTCGTTTCGAATTGTCTTCGATCAAGAAATGGGTACGAAGGATGTGCAGATTTAAAGAAGGCTATGGCAAATTTATCAGACGGAGACATTGAGATTAGGTCGAAATATACTGGCCTTCAATATAAGAATTTGCTAGCTCGGGAGACAGTTTCACGAAATCAGTAGTCTCCTTGCTCTCTCCGTCCAAACTGCCGGGTGGATGTATTGGCTCAATGAATGATTTAACGCAATTTGATATGTTTTCCATAGCTTGCTGGAACCTATTATGTCCTAAACGAGCGGTTATGGAGTCGATTCTGCTCTCAGAAAAAAAGGCCAATCCTGAGCTTCCAACTTAATTGACGTCAGCCGAAATATACCGTACTTAAATCTTCAATGTCTACACCCACCATAGATGTTATGAGACTAGACATGGGACTATTAAAACCATGAACTTGGATAGGGCTTATCTCTATCATACCTTCACTAGCGAAGCCTCGGTAGACCCACGACTACTGGAGCGATAACCACGCAGAACCATATCTACATAAGTAGTTGGACATTCTACAGACTGATGCTGGTGGTCAGTCAGTATTTGTGGGGTCTCCGGCTTGATGATATTCTTGGAGAACGTCGTATATTTGATTGATTGAGCTGTAGCGTCTACAGCATGGACAGTAGAGAGCGGTTTGACATTGTCTGTTTTTTCTAGCATACGTTCAACGCTGTTCTCGGTAGCCACAAAAGCTGGTTACACTCTACCTGGGACATCTTTCCCCAGAGGAAGCCTTGCTCGCCTTTGCCTCCTTCTACGACTGAAGTGGCACAGAGAACCTCGCTTCTACAATGATTGAATCCAGTCAATCACTCAAGTGTACTTGACTCATGTCGCTTAGATAGACTCACGGCACAGTTGTCACAGCCCTTGGATCCGGAGCTTTGTGAACCTGAGCTCTGGTCACTGATTCTTCTCGTGAACTGTCTAGGATAAAACCTACTGATGCAGCGGACTTTTCGCAACTGACATTCATCGCACGTCTTGTAAAGCATCTCCATCGTGAACGAACACGAGACCAGAACTTTCCCAACAGCGCATCTTGTTTTTGTTGAATAGATCACTCCGGTAGATATTTGGAAATGAAGCACCACCCCCTGGATTTTCATGTACGGGAGCTCCGTGCTGCGACGCCAACTGCGGTCGGGACTTGGAAAAGGCCGAGCCCGAACGCCCCCTTTCCCGAATCCCGAATGCGAAGCCAACGATCTGGTGATTCTCCTTTCCCGCTTGACACTTTGCTTTCGAAACATGATTTGCAAATGTTGTTTATAGTTCGCTTTGGGGTACGTATTGCTCGTCCATCACAATCTAGTTTACGACGAACGAGACAATGTCGAACTGGTGAAGGCAACTACTCTAGTAAAATGGAAAGAAATTACCGCAATCGTGATGTCACTCCTGAAATCTCAGCTATTAATTGCTGAAACAATCGCTGCCTGATCGAATTCATACCCACGATTTTTCTATCCTTCTTTTCGTCAAAGCGGCTGTAGCGGATCAGTATTCATGAATCACATCCCCTTGAGAAAGTAGTTTCAGGCCTTGGCATTCTTGGTACTTGTCCTTGCTCAAAGTGAGGAGAACCCTCTAAAAGGATTCTCCATAATTGACATAGCATCGTTGATTGAAATAGACGTACATCGATGGTTCTTGCGTTGTTGGTTTTTTTGGTTTTGTTTTGTTTTGCAGTGCTTCAAGACTATTAACAATCCTCCTCCACGTCATATGCGAGAAGGTTCTGACCGAAACCCAGCTTGGACAAACCTACGATGTTGTAAGATCCGAGCACAGCTGTTAGTACGTACTGTCGCAAACGATGCTGCCACTGTGGAACTTCCTGCGCGCGTTGGCTCTTGCTTCGGCGGTCTTGAGAATTTGATTGATCCTCCGTCGTCTCCTCTCTTCAAATGTTTCGACCATTCTGAGAACGTTCGAACCCGAAGTCTTCAGTAGATTCGCGAGAAGGAAGACATCCTCGAGAGCCATTGAATATCCTTGGCCGGCGTGAGGTGGCATTGCGTGTGCAGCGTCGCCGAGAAGCAGAACTCGACCCTTGAACCATTTCCCTCCTGAAGGCAACTTATAGTTTGGAAAGAATTTGATCACGCTCGTTTTGCGCAACACCTCCTTTACCCCACTGATCCACCTGTTATTCGACTCTCCAAGCGTTGACTTCATCTCTTCAACTTGAGTCTTTCTCCGTTCTTCCCATCCATCAACTGCGTCCTCGTCCCGAGGGAGGTTTACTTCACGGGAGAAGAACCAGAAGATTGGATCTCGAACTGCATTCGCCGGCATCAACACAAGACTGCCATCTCGGGTCATTGTGACATTTATGGTACCCACTTCATTGATGAAGCTTGGTAGGTTAAATGTAGATACGATTGAACCGATATTTGATATGCCAGTGTAAACCGGGATGCAAGACGGGTCGACAAACTTCGTCCTGACCGCAGAATGTATTCCATCACAACCTAATAGAAAGTCACATTCGGAGCTTGTGTCGTCGGAAAAGTAAATCTTGACACGATCGTCAACTTCTTCAATCCTTTCAAGTCGTTTTCCGTAGATTATTGAGATGCTGGCTCTCCTAGCAGCGTTCAACAAGACATCCATCAGGTCACCTCGCTTAATCCTAATGTAGCTGAATCCTATCCTTTTTTCAGCCCAACTGACAAGGTCCATTTCGCCAATGACTCTTCCTCGCGTGGAATGCAGTACAACACTCCGTGTGAAGATGGATACGGCTATGATCTCGTTGTAAAGCCCTAGGCGGCTTAAGAGTCTCAATCCATTCGAAGGGATACCGATCGCTCCGCCAAGTAGTGATTTAGACTCATCACGAAGCTCGTAGATGACAGGTGAAATGTCTGTTACCTGTTTGATCCGAAGTGCTGCAGATAAACCAGCTGGACCTGCGCCGATGATAATGACCTGGGATTGTCAGATGTAGCTTTGACTGCTTAAAAGTTTCTGTGTACGAGGTGCTGCGTTGGATTACCTTCGCAACTGCTTTTTCATGCGAAAGGAAGAGTTCACCCACCTTTTCAGGAATCGTCATCATCAAAGTCTGGAAAGGATATCGAACTTACGCCTTATGATTTAAACTGAGGCGCGCATAAGGCAACTCGTGTTGGTATTTTATATAATTAAATTCCCCATTCTTTGCGGGTCATTCACACTCGGCTTTCGGTCTACTTGGACTTCACATGAGCATTCCAACCTTTGCCAAAAACTAGAATCCTCTTTTGCAATTCCAGCCGACGTATTATGTTTGATCTCTACATCATTGATTTGCTCTCAACAAATACAGAATGTATTGAACATAGAATAATTACTGAAATTAACAACTGACGCGGAAATATGCGGAATTTGCGAGCAATTTGCATTCCAATCCGGTTCAGTGGCAAGGACTGAGCAAAAGAGCTATTTGAATCCATAAAGCACGTTTATTTCCTTATGTGGCTTAGCAATGTTAAATCTGAACCTTCCCCGTCTTCGTGTCTCGTGCCGTGGATGTGAGGGTATGTACTTGCGACTTGAGAATTATCGTCCGAGCAACGATCTTCGCCGCGTCCTGCCCCGAAATGGTTCTGTTCAAGCGTGCTTCCGGTTCGTTCTATCAAAGTTGTGGCAGACTGAAGGATATGACGAAAGAATTTTCTAAGCGTAATTAGACAACCAATGGTGATGCCGACTCCACATTCCACCGAGCTCCATAATAATAGCCACCCTGTATGTCCTTTGGGAGCACTGATAAGCTAGTTTCATAAAAGTATATTGCACCTGCGGGCCTCTATTACTCACGGAAAAAGTCGAGTTGGAACGAGGTAAGGTCATTGATCCAAATCATGCGAACCGCAGTAGCCGTAAAGCTTCTGTACGATGTATGGAATTAGACACGCGTTGTTATTCTTGTGGTAATCGAAGTAATTTCGGGTGATACTCACAGAGCAACCAAACCAAACAAAAAGGTCAGAACAATCTTCTCGCGAAACGAGAGCTGGGTCCTCCACGTGGTAGGGATTGATATGATGACAAGGATAGCATCAGTAGCTAGATTTATTGAAGAGTGCACATAGTTGAGCATAATGGATGCCTTAGGAGCTATACATTTACCAGAAAGACTGTTTAGAAAAATAGTTTGAGCGCTCTTTGGAACACCACACTGGAAAATAATCCAAGTGGTATGAAACGCGCCAAAAATAATTGTCAGCGCGAGAGAAACCTCGAGTATAAGTCGTTGTCGTCGTGACTGGACTAGTCGCCAGAACAGAATGATCAGAGACGCTTTGAAAAAAACAACCGTGACCATATAAAAGATCTCGGACGTGATACATATCTGATCGCGTCAGCGTCAGCGTCTTCGTCTTGAATTTAAAGTAAAGTCGTACGAACGTTAACAAGATTTAAGAAGTCTCCATAGCGAAGGCTTCCCTTTGCGACGTTGACGACTATGGCAATTCCGAGCCCGTTTGTAACGGTGTATGTTAACTAAAGGAATATAAGGATTGACGATGCAATCGAACGAGTTACCTGCACCTACGGCAGCGGCAATAATCATCGTGTCATCCCAGCCCCACACATTAATAATTTTCGATCGAGTCCAGCATCGTAGGAATACACAGATTGTGGTAATGACCCAAAGAGGAATCAAAACGATCAGAAACAGATTGGCGTTAGGCAGTTGCGGGATTTCGATTTCAGAATCCATGGAGATAAAGCAGTCAAAGGATTCTAAAGTCTTCAAATCCTGTGGAGCCAATTTGGGACGGCACCAAATATATAGGGCTCACATCCCGGAGCCATTTTCCCCAGTTCCCGATCAGTCTCTGGATGGCTGAAGACTCGTCTTCATTGAAATACTAAGAGCTGTGACTCTTGGAACCCAAGGAGTCACAGCCCAAATAGCCACAAAAGCCCAGTCTGACCTCGCTTAAGTAGCTGGAAACTGTCAACATTGCCTATCAGAGGTGAGATTCGGGATTCGGATTTTACAGAGAGGTTCCCGCCAAGGGCTTTTGCGGGGAAAAGAGTTGGGATGTGTCTTTGGCTATTGAGACAACCATGAAATTCAGCATGAATGGTTTCATGTAGTACGTCACAACATTTGCAGACACGATTCATGAGCCTTTAACCGAGGGGCAGAGAGGATGCTTCTGTGCGGAAGTGAGTGGATAGTTACACACAGTTGCTGTTCATGGTAGAACTGGCAAACTAAGGCAACAAACCCTAACCCTAATTAGACGTCACAGCTGCGCGCGTCTGAAAACATTTTGCTCCGTAATTACTCGCCAAAGAGCTTCTCTACGCGCCAACGACTTACAACCGGCGAACAACCTACTCGCGCAACTTCGCTCCCCGCATACCGAGAAAATTTTCGCCATGTCAGAGCGTGGAAACGTCCGTGGAGGAAGTAATGGTGGCCACCGTAACCGAGGCGGCGAGCGAGGAAGAGGTGGCGGTCGAGGTGGCTCTGCCGCAGCAGGCAGCGGAGAGCAGAAAGAGAGGCCCAAGAAGGAGAATATCATTGACTTGAACCGTTTCATGGATAAGCAACTTAGGATCAAGTTCAATGGCGGCCGAGAAGGTGCGTCGACGCTTGTGGCCCTCATCTCTTTCCCCGCCTTTCGTTTTTGCCACTCTACTAGCGATAGCAGAGAACGCTGACTTGACGTCGGAATAGTCGTGGGCGTGCTAAAGGGATTCGATCAACTTATGAATCTTGTGTTAGACGAAGTAGAAGAATACATGCGTGGTAAGTTGAGTTGTCAGACAAGAGCCGGAAGGACGTCACACTAAAGCATGTTTGCACACAGACGACGAGGGCAACGAGGAGACGAGACCGCTTGGTTTGGTGGTCGCACGTGGCACACTACTCACTATGATCTCGCCTGTGGACGGAAGTGAGGAGATCGAAAACCCATTTCTACAAAACGAGGACGAGTGAGCAATCTCAGACCGAAGAACGGTAACGGGCCAGCAGGGGTCCGTGGCACAGGGGATGAAGGCATCGTCCTGTAGTTGATGCGCTAAAGAGCAACATAAAGACATCACGAGCCACCGCTCTCCGAGGCTCCTTTGCGGCTTGGTTGACTCTTCACGACGTTATGACGGCTGAGCTTTCAAGAGAACCGAGAGTCTTAGGATTGAGGAACGTACCATTCTGGCATCGTTTACAGAATGACGAAGTCTATGAAGCTTGCTCGAACATGGGCGTTCCAATGACATGCCGCATCGCTGTACGCAGCTTGAAATGGGAGTAGACCAAACAAGTGCGAAAGTCACCTCATTAATATCGCACTCTACTGAGGTTTCTACCGAATCATCGAAAACTCTAATCCAATCCCTTGATTGCCGCCTGGAATTCCAATTGTTCAACTTAAGCGACTATTGCAGCCAGTTTCTATATTTTTCACTCAGGCCTTAACCATCTTGCTCGTCCGTTGCGTCGTCGCGCTATATCACTGCATTCACCCGTCATGTGTCTTGATTCGTGCTCGTCCCGCCTGTCTTTTCTCGCAAAGGCCTTGTGAATGCCATTGAAGGCTCGCCTTCAATGGCAGTAAGACTGTAAATCTAAATTGCGGCTTCGACCCTGTTCAATATGATTCCAACGTGACTCTCAAGGCTAGCGGCGCCCGAAAAGAAGAAATTGAGCATTGACTCATCTCACTCAAAGCAGCCTCTGTCGAGCCCTGCGCCGATAGGGCTCGGCTACGTCGAACTTGAAGTCGGGCTTGCGCCCAACCTCTAAATTCAATTGTCGCTCCGTGTCTGTTGCTGGACCTTACTGACCGGGCCCGAGTATCTTTGGCTCATGTCTTGCTCTTATCACTTAGTGACATACCTGACAGGGAAGGAAGCCAAGGATTTTGTGCAACTGCATCTTCATTTGCTCCGGGATAAATGACGGTTCTAAGCGAGGACCTGGTCGAGGGCACAACGCGTGAAAACATCTGAATTATCAAGACGCATCGGCAAGAGTGACATTTTCTCTCAGGCCACTGCCCTCAAAATCTCGCAGACATCATCTATGATACGTATACAGGCAAATCAGTACCTGCTCTTGATATAATATTTCAGGAGAGCCTTGACTTGCAACAATTACCTATACGTGACTGCTTTTGCATTAGATCGTCAGACATCCTGCCATGTCCACCGTCAAGATAAAACAATAAATATCCGCATATTAATAACAGGCCAGACTATTCACTTGATTTGAACGTGATCATACATCGAGATCTCATGCTTTCGCGACTGAGAAGCACGCGGTCCATAAAGCTATCCCACTACAGGTGCAACCGTCATCCGCTTCAGCACTGAGTTTCAAGTTGCCAATAAAGCCTACATTTTGGTTGGTCATAAACCGATAGTTGCATCTAATCGATTGCGAAATTTTGTGTCCTCCTCCGAATTTGCTTCCCGAATAGATAGATAGGGATGCCCAAACACATCAAGGCTCCAATGATTCCAGCACAAATGTTAAAGGCACCTGCATAACCCTCTTTTTGAACGAAAGAAATGGTTCCGTACGAGATCCCAAAGCCGATAAATCCTCGACAGGAGCAAATGAGAACGAGGGCTGCGTCGACACGTTGAGGATATCTGCGCTTGTTAGCGATCGAATTGGGGCGATTACGGTCTGAACCTACGCGTCCATGCAGTAAACGAAGGACGAAACCACGACGCCAACAAATCCAAAGTATTCAAAGTTCAAAGTCACGGCAATTCCAGCCCATGTCCAATTATCCGGGTCTTGAGCGGTTCTGCCATAGATGACAGTGGATATGAGGATAGATACCGTCGGGATAATCAACGCAAGTAACCGATACTCGGGCTAAAAATGGTCAGAGGTTTTTGCTTTCAAGGTGTCAAGGAGTACAACTCACCTCACTGATTCCTCTATTACGTTTGCTTAGTAACTTCACCGTCAAATCGCTGAGCCAGCCGCAGACAATTGGCACAGCAACCGCTGTCGCAACCTGACCAGCGAAAACATATCCAAGAGCATCAAAGCTCCACAAGTATGGTGGCTGGACAAGTATGCCAGCAAATAAAGCCGACATGAGAACATAAATGCCAAGTGCGGCCGAGTTGACGAGAATCAACCAGAAAATGTTAGGGAAGAAAAAGACTTGGGACATCTGCTTAAAGCAATCCATAGTGAGCCAGAAGTCCGAATATCCGGCCCACGGCCGCATGTCACGCAGAAAGCTTCGCGGACGGTAATTGACATTATCCATTACACGTTTCGTATGCGTCGTCACGGGGACGAGGGTACCATCTTCCGAAGGCAGGCCGGCACCCGTCAGAGCAGAGGCTGAACGGTCGTACTTGGTCTCTTTGACAAAGACGGTGCTAAGCACAGCGATGGCGCCACTAACGGAGCCGAAAATCCCATACCACCAGCGCCATCCGAGATGCGGGTTAGACGCTATATATGGGCTAGCAACGATCAAGGCTGCAGTTCCCACTGTCTGTAGAGCGCAAAAGCAAGCTATGACTTGGCCGCGTTGATGTAGATAGAAGACCTCTTGGACGATGATTGGACACAACGCCTCCGCAGTACCGGCAGCAACGGACATGATGTCGCGACCTCCGATGTGCGAGTTAAGACTCTTGCTCTTTGCGCACCACAGACACCCGAAAGCGAGCAAGATTGTCGAGAGTAGATATACGGGCCGTCGTCCGACGGCGTGCGCCACGGGAATCGAGATAAGATTTCCAACTCCCATGAAAAATACAGGCCAAGTGACGAGATCATTTGTCTTCGGATCCATATTGTACGAAGCTTTGACAGCGGGAAGAAATGCACTCATACCGCTGGTCATGAGGTTGCCAGTAGCAGCATACAGTCCAACAAGAATCAGAATGATGCATTTGTGCCATGTCGGTAAGTTCAGCGGGTCTGGCTCAAACATCAGCACAGAGTTTATAGCAGCATTTTAAAGTGGGCATTGGCCACATACCATTGGGATCATTGCTTGGTGTTGGCACTAACACGACGGCTGAATTGTCGATGAGCTTGACCGTACCCACGATTGCCCTATCCGTTATATCAGACGATTCGACATCGTCGACGTGGGCTTTAGACGTGAACTTGTCCTCCATCATAATTCCTCAACTTTTGCAGAAGAGAAGAGCATGTAGCGCTAGCTCTTATATAAAGGCAATCATCATCCTTGCTCAATGAGAGCGAACATGGCCTTTATCAACATCTCGACAGTATACCGCTCTCGATGGAATTTCAATGCTGTGGATGTTAGCGAGCCCGCACTCGCCCGCTCCAGCGAATCAAACAGATGGCAAAGCAGTCCAAAGAGCGAACATCGGGTTTCCAAGCGGAGACCACCCGCAAACATGGCCCAAGCGTACTTTGCGGGGATGAGATCCAGATTTTATGCATTGCGGCTCGTGTTCCCTCCACATACCGGGTTGCTCGACCATTCAACTAGATTATGCCTGCCCAGCAAACCAGCTGAATGCCCGACCCCATTGCCAAACCTAGGACGCCAGGTTTTGCTTTGTAGCCTTGTCGGCTTAGTTGCGAGCAAATAAACCTCTTTCTCACTTCGAAGACCACGTTGCAGAGCAACTCTCGAAGTATATGATGCTACGTCTGCCAAGTCCATTCATAATAAATGGCGTCTGAAGCGATACGGGAGTCCCAGAGGGTCTCTCGTACATGTGTGGAGTGTAGCAGGCGAAAGATCAAGTGTGACAAGAAAATACCCTGTGCGCCTTGTATCCGTCGAAACCTCGCGCACGAATGCAGACGGCCGATCACCAGGGTAAGAGGACAGCTGCAAGTGTGGGTCGGCACTTACGATAAATATGCGGTCATGTTAACGAGAGACTCAGAGGGTCAGAGAACGTGGAAAGTCCTGGCTCGCTTGATGATGATACCCTCAGTGCACTGCTAAAGGAGCGCTCCGCACTGCGCTCACAGATCGCACAATTAGAAGTCGCTCTCGCTCTGTCGAAGCCTTCAGCGTCACATGAAGCAAGAACGGTTGAAGACTCCTCTCAGCCTGAGTTTGAGGAGCTTGTCCCAGCTTTGGAGCAATTTGATCTCGACCCGAAATTCGATTCAAACGCAAATCCTGTATTGCAGCAACTGTGGACCCCGGGTAATGACCCATTATATATGCTTCTGCCAACAAGATCTGCAAGCCGCACGTTGGTAGAGTTTGCACTAACGACATTCGGATGGCTCCATTGCGCTGTTAGAGCAGATTGCTTTCTAGAGCAACATGAGAACTTTTGGAACCACCTTGAAGCTGGCCATACTGTTGAGGAGGAACAGAGGCCTTGGTTATCGCTTTGGCTCTCGCTTCTCTCAGTTGGTCTGATGTATATCAGTGCCGATGACATACCTGATCAGACGGATCTGCCAAGAGATATCATTTCGGAACCGGCTGATAAGATAGCTTATGCTGTCGACGTTTCTCGTATGTGGTACGAATCAGCGTTGCAAGAGCTGCATCGATCTAGTTTTCTGAGGAAACCCACAATTGAGTCCATCCAAACAATCCTTGTGTTGACTTTATGCAACAGTAATAACGGTGAACACCAGCAGGAGTGGGTATTGCTTGGTGCATGCATTAATATGGCTCGCTCCCTAGATATGCATAGACTGGGAAGTGAGCAGTCGTTTTCTAACGACCTCTCTACGAGGCCAGTGTGGGCTACACCAGCGAACAGGGAGCTTGGCAGACGCATGTGGTGGAACCTGGTCATATGCGACTGGTATGTGTATGAAGAATACGATTTATGCTGTTGTCAAAATATCACGAGACTGACATTAATCTGTAGGCTAGGTCCGTGGTCTCGACCACCTTCCATTTCACCAGCCTCGTTTTGCTGTTCGATTTCTGGAAACGGTAGATTTGACCACGAAGTACTGCCATCCTCTTCAAGTGGCGGTACATCTTCCAGTCCTTCGCCGGTACAGTATCTGACCGTCATGGCGAGGCTAGCTTACATCTTCTACATTTACTTCAAAGCCAACGCAACGCGAACAGCGATGAAAACAACCAAAGCCCTTGATGAAATTGACGCAGTCCGCAGAAGCCTCCCATTGCACCTTTCCCCACACTTTCCGGCAAATAGCGATGACTTCGAATGGGAGAAGCAGCACCCGTGGGTCACCTTCCAACGTTATCAGATCTCTGTGGTGATCGACTTCATGGTCCTTGCCACTGCTCGTTCGCTTGCTATTGCAAGGCACATCGAAGATAAGCAGAAATATCGTACAATTGCTACTGCTGCCGCTCGACGGTTATTGCTGAGTTTCACCGGCACGGCGCCTCGGTTTTTTAAGCTACTGTGGTCATCCTCCGCTTCCGCAGTTGCAGCAGGTATATTTTTAACGCTTGATTACCTCATATCTCAGAGCATGAACGAGCCAAAGTCCGCCCAATATCTGAACGAATTGCTTGCGTTAATTCAAAGTGCAATTTCTATCATGCGCCAGAACTCGGTGGTCACTGTTCATGCTGAAAATGGAGTGACAATCTTGCTCGAGCTCTGCAATATCTGTCAGCAGTGGCCACAGACTCCGCTTGGAACTGAGTCACTTTCTTTACAGTCTCTACTATCTTACGTCAAAAACAAAGCGAGAGATGAGCCCGGTCCAGATCTGAGTCATGCGAGCTTTGTTCTTACTGATATGCTTTCTCCTTGGCCTTCGGGTTCCGAAGAACATTTCGGATCTTCACAAGGGTTCAGATTAGGATTTGACTTTGATTCTCAAGTTTCTATGTATAGTACAGATTCTATGCTGAACACCGGGGAATTCTAGTGCAATTAAAACGAGATAGGATGGGAAGATGGGAAGGATTGATCACACACAACAATTTCATGCGAACCATTCTAATATGGTTTGATCCCCGCAAGTTTTAACAACTTGTCGGTCAATTCAGGCTTCTCCAATGGCTCCATTCTTTCCAAAGGATCCAGCTTCCCATCAACCATATGCTTTCCCTGTGAATGAATGTTGATGTGGGGCCAATGAGTTGTGGCCTCCCACCGCTCAAATATTTCTTTCTTCTTCTGCAAATCCTCCGGTGACGCCAGTGCTACCGGGGTATAACACGCGTATATGATGGTACGTATCACGTCTGTCTTTGGGTATACCGCGTAATGCATTTGTCTCGAGTCCCACAAGATCAAGTCCCCTGGCTCAGCGCACACTTTGACAAGTTTACATCCTTGATCCTCGTACCACTTGAGATCTTCTTCCTGGAAGGGATAGAAATCGTAATGAAGCGCTGCAAGAGGTCCTTTCGTCCTATCCGGTGGGAACTGCTTGAAGAATTTTTCGAAAAGCGCCGCGGAACCTTGCATGACAACCAGTCCTCCGTCATCTGGGCCCGCCTCGGAGAGATTGATTATGCCTTGAACACATGCCTGTATCAGTCATGTTAGCAGCTTCTTTGATGTCGGGCTGGATGATGTATATACCAGTCCCTGTCTTTCAGGTGCTTGGTCGCAGTGAGGCCACGGCTTGTCACCACCCATTGAGGCTGCGTTTGGTAGAGTGATATTGATGGTGTCAAACGACACTGTGAGTTCGTCGGTTCCCCAAAGCTTAGCAAAGGCATCAATGACGCCTTGCTCTTGTCTGGCTTCCCACACGTACTTCTCATGAGCGGCACAATAATTGAGGTACATTCCGTTCTTGAAGCTCCAAGGGAGATGCTTCTCGGTCCACGTACTGCGGTCGTTGATGTCGAAGCCATTGTCGAATGAGCAAAGCCAATCAATCATCTTTTGTCGATAGTACAGGGCGCGGTCCTTTGGAATGACGTTCTTAAGAACAACATATCCCTTCGCATAGAACTCGTCGCGCCAATCTCCATATTTTTCCTTGTTGGAGAATGTCGTCTCATTTCCCAAATAAGGCGCCATGGTTTTATAGAAACGCACTCACGATGATTTTGTAAAAAGTTATCAGAGAGGAGAGCTTTACAATAGTTGGCTTCAACGGGGCAGATTTTGTTTGCGAACAGTTTTACTTTACAATTTGGAGCCACTAGCCTATATATTTTCTGCAGCAATTGGTAAAGCTTAATACGATTCACGACCGTCCTCGACCGATACAGAACAACCTAAGAGCGTTTTAAGATATGTTATACGTTGGCAAACAACACTTGCGGAATGCATGGGTGTCTCTGCACGGCTATCGGTCGAGTTCGGGCGAGATTAAAAGACGAAGCACGATCGGAATGTGGGGAGATTGCGTCCACACTTACCTTAGTGTGGGGCTGGAATGTACTTTGCTTGGACCATCCCACATGTGAAAATAGGCAAAATGCAAGAAATCTATTCAGTCAGACAGGATGGAAATAAAAATAATTGGAGCCGGCAATGGAGGACCCAACTACTTCCGTTTCGTACCTGTTAGTTCTAAGACCCGAGATGCGAAATGCCGACTTTGTCTTTAAATCTGGGGCTACCCCTTCACTTAGTTCCTATTTGCGCGCGAATCTACGAACCAGCACATTCCAACTTCCGAGTGAATACAAATTAGACCCATAATGGGAATACGACAGCAGGTTGCAAATTTGCAGATCAAACCCCCAAGCGTTGGTGAGAATGGGTATGTGGGCTTCAATCCTCGAAAAGAAGTGCTGCCAAAGGGTTGGAATGGTTTCAATTCAAGAGCGTTGTCGGAAGACCTCTTAGTTGAACATGACGTGGCAATTAAAGTACGCGACGGTTGCACGCTCTATTGCGATATTTATCGCCCTCCTTCCTCCGAGAATGCGGAACACAAAGTCCCTGCTATAGGTTGGTAAATAGCTCTCTAGTTTCTTCATTTCGCTGATGTATGTCAGTTGCTTGGAGCCCTTTTGGGAAAAAGCACAACGGTATATCGATGATGTCTAGAGTCAAATGGAGTTGTGGGGTGCCAGAGAAATGCCTAAGCGGCCTCGAGCGATTTGAGGGACCAGATCCAGCGGAATACTGTCCTCGTGGTTTCGCCGTTGTCAACGTTGACGCTAGGGGTGCGGGTGATTCCGACGGCAGCATTGTCATCATGGGAACACAAGAGGGAGAAGATGGACACGATGTCATCGAAGCGCTGGCGAAAATGAACTGGTGTAATGGGTCGGTTGGTCTAGCTGGAAACTCACATCTTGGAATCGTTCAATGGTTCATTGCGGCTACACGACCGCCCTCATTGAAAGCGATAGCGCCATGGGAGGCTTGTGGCGATCTTTACCGCGAGCAATTTGTGAGAGGCGGCGCATGGGACAATGGCCTCTTCGATTTTATCACCCAACATGTTATTCGAGGTCGACATGGCCTAGAGGACTTCAAAGAAATGTACCGACGATCAAACCTCATGAACGAGTACTGGATGGATAAAAGAGCAGACATAAAGAAAATCAACATACCGACGTACGTTGTGGCATCATACAGCAGCTTTGTTCACACAATGGGAAGCGTTCGCGGCTGGCTTGATGTAGATACAAAAGACAAGTGGCTACGATGGGATCCGTACCAAGAATGGTTTGATCTGTGGTCAGTTCGGGAGTCCGTAGATGAGCTTGCGGCATTTTTCGACCATTTCTTGAAAGGTGTTGAAAATGGATGGGAAAAAACAAGCAGAGTTCGGATGGCATCGTTGAATTTTGGGGACAAGGACCCTGTCTATCCTATTGAGGTGTCTGACTTTCCGGTCCCCAACACAGACTACAAAACATTGTACCTCGCAGAGAATGGTGGGCTTTCCGCAGATGTTCCACTCCACGAAAGCCAAGTTTCCTACGATGCGGAGTCTTCTGCTTCACCACCAGCACACGCCGCTTTTCACTACGTCTTTCAAAGGCCCACACGACTCATGGGCCTGCCGAAGGCGGTGCTATACATGTCTATCCCTCCTAATACTGGCTTTGACGACATGGTTGTATACGTTCTCATCAGGAAGCTTTCTAGAGAAGGGAAACCGATGATAAACATCAACATTCCGTGGTCGAGGTGCCCGTACCCGAACGTTGCAGCTATACCGGAAAGCGACTACAGCAATCTGATGATTTACTTCGGCCCTCTCGGAATTCTGCGTGCGAGTCATCGGAAGATAGACAAGAGCCAGAGTCTACACAGCCAGTATCCGTTCCATACTCATGATGAGGTCCAAAAACTGAAGGAAGGTGAAATATACAAGCTTGAAATTGGTCTGTGGGCAATGGGAATCGACTTTGAGCCTGGCGAGGGAATCAGCGTGCAAATCTCTGGTGAATACCCACTGGTGGATGAATTTCAGGGACGCTTAAAGAAGGAACAGATCGAAGAGAGGAACCGAGGTAAACACGTAGTCCACTTTGGCGGCGAGCATGCTAGCCATGTCATATTGCCATTTGTACCATATGAGGCAAACTAAATCCCCGTTGAACAGCAATTGGAGCGCATGCTCTTTCCATCCGTTCATCAATATTCCAATAACCTTGATTACAAAAGCTTTTATCAAGTAGTTCCTGATTCAGAATATCGAATGCGTCAAATCAAACAGGACCTTAGCGACCATCTTACCCAGATGCTAATGGTACTTTTTGACTAGATTCACCCATTTTGACGATCCAGAAGCCCTGGAAACCTTCTCTCTTGCCAATGTCGAGGAGGACTTCATCCGTAGGCGGTAGAATTGTAACTAGTTCGCCAGTCTTCACACCAAGGGTCTTCCATGCGCCTCCTCCAGCCTGTAAGAATTCAAAGCGTAAGGCCATAAGCGCGATGAATAGCAACACTTCTGTGCTTGCGAACTGTCTGGCAGGGCAGAGATGTGGCGGACTCCCCCATGGCAGAAATGCATAGCTATTTGGCAGTTCACTTTTCGGCAGCACAGAAGTACCCTTTGTAAAGCGATAGGGATCAAAATCAGCGGCGTTTGGGCCCCATATATTCACATCCTTATGAATTGGACCAGAGGGCATTTGAACGTACTGTCCTTGAGCAAGGAAATACTTCATTTTAGTTGTTGACGACTCGATGAGGGTGTCGGAAATGACTTCACGAATCATGGCATGGATTGACTTCGTCCGCTGTGACTCTTGGAACGACGATAACAGCAAGGGACATTTGTTTCGCAAAGCTGCCACGTCAAGTTCAAATGTAGAACAGCCATTGACGGCCCTTTTTATCAACGCATTTGTCTCAATTTCGGCGCGAATAGCTTTCAGAAGCTCAGGTCGCGTGAAAATGTCGTATAATGCCCAAAAACTTGTGGGAATCGTGTTTCCTAGAAGCGCGAGGTTGAAGCTAGCTTGATGCGCTGCCTGATCTCTCAACGCAACCTCGTCACGGTCATAGAGGCGCTTTCTTGATTTCGTAATCTCCGCTGCATCGGACCAGTCAGAGGTCCAGTACTTTTCGAATGCCTTGAAAAGTCTTTCGCGCGCGGCTAGCTCCTTACGCAGAAACGCACTCGGCAGCTTGGCTGTTTGCTTCTTGATACCTTGAGCCCAGATCCTTCAAGGCTCACTGTCAACCAATGCATGTTGATTTTGCGCGAAACACGTACCAGTAGTCATTCTCCACTGCAGGGTCTCGAAAAGGATTGTTCTTCCCATACACGCCATCCGAAGCTGCCACGGTGATGGTGTGATGTATCCATTTGTATATGTTGAAACGTTTCTTTCCTTCTATTCCAACATCTTCGTCTAGCTGGTCTATGAAATTCTTTAGACTCTCCCCGGCCATGAGGTTTTGGTAGTCTAAATGACTTCCAACGGCTAGGGCATTTCGCGTGTCGCGGAATAAATCCTCGATCCAACGATGGCCTTCTTCGTGCATTTGCATAAAAGGCTCGGATACGCTGCACCACACTCTAGAAGCCAGCTGGGCAAAGGGACGAAAGGATAAGGTCCGCGCATTACGGATAATGACAGGAAACAGATGGCGCGAGTTGAGAACATAGATCCGGAACGAGAAGATAGGCAGCGTGAAAATCTCTGGCTGGCCCGGGCTGATTCTATGCTTAGAGTTCTGAGAGTCATCTGAGCCGAACGTACGCGAACTAACCTAACGATGTCATAGTATCTACTACCGTGCAGTGCAAGCCCTAAGGCATGACCAACCAAAGGGATTCTTGGTCTAACGTAAGGGGGCTCTTGCGAATGTCGGCGATGGCAAAAGCACGCATCTAGAAGATAGGCAAGAAGCAGGGCGAAAAGGACGGCGAAGAGTGATGTGCTAACCATTGTGTGCGGGGATCAGAGGTAGAAAACAGACGGCAGGTTCGCACGCTTGGTTGCAGAGAAAGCAAATTCGGTCCGCTTTAACAACAAATGGTCTCTACAGCTGTGCGCTACTGTGGTGACATTATCTAGGATGGGTAGAACATGTCCAGCTAGGGAGAGCGCAAAAGATTAGTGATGCGCATGCGTTAAGCTAACTGAACGTTAACTGTGAAGCACTTCAAAAAGGGAGTCTTATGTAAGCACTAATAATGCTGCGTTCTTGTGAGTTACGAGAGGTTGAGTTTGTGACACAAAAATCGCCAGCCAAGCTCGGCGGTGTTGAAGATAGTTCTTGTGCAACAGCCTCAAGGAGCAGACAGAAAAAGAACCGTCACTGTTCTAGAACGACGCATTGCGATGCTCGATTTGGGTTCAATCTGCGCAGAAGAATAAGTTATTCAAGTTCGCGCTGAAGAACAACGCTCACGTGAAGCTCACATGATGCGCCAGTTCACGTGACTGTGCTAACCGACCCAGGCAAGTCTTTCGCCGCAGCCAATCAGATGAGGCCAGATTGAACATGCCCTGAGCTAAACCTCTTCAGTACGAGTGTGTCTTTGGTGCTTGCGCGAACGCCGCCCTCGCTCGTCATCCTTTTGGATTCATACGATAGTGAACACCTGGCGCAATTGTCTCGCCAGCTATCCGCAAAACCCTAAATTCACTCTCTCTGCCCCGGTGCCCTAAGCTTTGCTCATGCTTCTTCTTTCTCCCTTATCTGTCCGTCTCTTCTCATACTTGTTCATATAAAAGCTGGAGAAACCGACTGCCGCCCGCGCATCGATAATTCCGTGCAGCACTATTCTCTGATTTCTATTCTTGTTCTGTTCTCTCTTCTCTCTCAATTACCCGAGATCGTCACATTCCATCTGCGTTGCCGACCCGAGTTCGAGAGACCCTGCGGGAGTCCTGCATACCCGTATCAGCACGTCTTTAACGCTGCAATCTACACCTTGACCACACAATGCTCCCACCGGGCCGACGACGCCCCCTGCGTCTCCTCCCGATAGCTGTTGCCTTTCTTCTCTGTTTTGCCTCAATAGCGTCTGCGGCATCTGCGGTTGTTGGCATTGATCTGGGGACTGAATACATCAAGGCTGCTCTTGTAAAGCCTGGTGTTCCACTAGAGATCGTTCTGTCTAAGGATTCGAAGCGGAAAGAAGTAAGCGCTATAGCTTTCAAACCTCCGAAAGGTGAAATCGCCGTCGGCAGTTTTCCAGAGCGAAGCTATGGCAGCGATGCGTTAGCTCTTGCCGCTCGCTTTCCAGGCGACGTGTACCCGAACCTGAAGCAGCTGCTGGGCGTGTCAGCCGACAGCAATGCCGCAAGCGAGTTTGCCTCGCGATATCCCGCCCTTGCGCTCGTTCCAGATGAGTACCGCGGTACGGTCTCCTTCCAGAGTGGTGCTTTCCACCGAGACGAGAAGCCTTGGACAGTTGAGGAACTTCTTGCCATGGAGCTGAAGAACGTAAAGGAGAATGCACAGACGCTTGCAGGCAAGACGCACAGAGTCACTAGTGCTGTTTTTACCATCCCCCCATACTTCACAGCCGAGGAGAGGAAAGCGCTACAGAATGCTGCAGAGCTGGCAGGATTGAATGTTCTTGGCATGCTCAGTGACGGTGCTGCTGTAGGTCTGCATTATGCAACGTCAAGAACGTTCCCTAGTGTCACGAACGGAGCAGCTCCTGAATACCACTTAGTCTTTGACATGGGTGCTGGATCCACCGTGGCGACGGTGCTTCGCATGCAAGAACGGACAATCAAGGACACCAGGAGGTACAACAAGACAGTTCAGGAAGTTACCGTGCTTGGTGCCGGATGGGACAAGTCCCTTGGTGGAGATGCTCTGAACATGGTGATTGTGAACGACATGGTCTCCAAGTTCGTCGAGACATCAAACTTCAAAGCTCTGGGAAAAGACGAGGTTGACGTGAGACGTCATGGTCGTGCCATGGCTCGCATGTTCAAGGATGCCGAGAAAGTTCGACAAGTTCTCAGTGCCAACAAACAGACGGCCGCAAGCTTCGAAGACCTGTTTGAGGACCTGGACTTCAGATACAAGCTCTCCCGCGACGAGTTTGAGAAAGCTACTAGTGACTTCGCTGATCGCCTTGACGGGCCGATCACATCCGCCCTCAAAGCGGCGAACCTTACCTTTGACCAACTGACATCTGTTATTCTTCATGGTGGTGCGACTAGGACGCCATTTGTCCAGGCGAGACTTGAAAGCTTGGTTGGTGATGCAGCTAAGCTTCGTAGTAATGTTAATGCAGATGAGGCAGCAGTTTTTGGTGCCGCCTTCAAGGCTGCGCAGATAAGTCCGAGCTTTCGTGTCAAGGACATCGTGGTCGGAGATGCAGCAGGGTATGCCACCTTCCTCCTGCAAAATGTTGACGGCAAGGAGAAATCACAGAAGCTATTTATTGCGACATCGACTGTTGGCGTTACCAAAGAAGTGCCGTTCAAGCAGCTCGATGACTTCACGTTCCGTATTTTTCAATCAAAAGGTGCCTCCGATGAAACTGGGACTGCTCCAGCCTCATATACATTCACCACGAAAAATCTCACCGCAAGTGTCAAGCAGCTGATAGAGAAGATTGGTTGCAATAAGGAAAATATCACAAACAGCTTCCACATTCGGCTAAGCCCTGTAAACGGCTTGCCAGAGGTCTTGAAGGGTACGTTAAGCTGCACAGTTGAGGAAACAGAGAAAAAGAGTATGGTGGATGGTATGAAGGATATGTTGGGTTTTGGCAAGAATAAAGAACAGGAACCGCTAAAGGAAGACGAGAGGGAACCATCCTCTTCATCTTCACAACCGCCACAATCATCAGCAGATCAAGCGAGCATCTCTACATCAGGTTCAAGCGAGTCTCCTAAAGAGAGCAAGGGTGCAGATAAGGCAAAAGCGCCTAAGATAAGGACTGAAGTTGTCAACATTGACTTCAGGACCGAGTGCGAAGGATGCATCGAGCTGTCCCGTGAAGAGCTAAGCCGCATGAAGAAACGTCTATCTGCCTTCGATGCTGCGGATAAGCTGCGACGCGAACGAGACGAAGACATGAACAACCTTGAATCTTTTATCTACAAGGCTCGTGGTCTTCTGGAAGAGAACGATTTTATCGAATACTCAACAGTCGACGAGCGAAAGAAATTAGAGAAGCTGGTGGACTCCGTAAGCGAGTGGATTTACGAGAAAGAAGGGCAGTCCGCGACCGCTGAGGTTCTGAAGTCCAAACTGAAAGAGATGAAGGACATTGTTACGCCAGTGCAAGAAAGGCAAAAGGAAGCCGAATCGAGGCCTGCGGCAATCAAGATGTTGCAGAAAAGTCTTAACGAGACAACTACGTTTATCAAGTTAATCAGGAACGCTCTTGAGCAGTCGGCGTCTGCATCATCAGAAACAACAGCATCTGAATCAGTACAGGTAACGAAATCGGCAACAGATGCGTCCGAGTCTTCCACTTCCCGCGGAGCTGAGACAATTACTGAAGATACAGATCCATTGGCTGCTCTAGAAGAAGACCTTCCCCCAGTGTCAGAATCCATGCCAGAATCCACCAAAAAGCCTGCCAACCCTTTCGAAATGTATACTGCTCAAGATCTCGCCGATGTTCAGAACCTATACGACAATGCAAAGACGTTCCTCGAGGAGAAACTCGCCAAGCAAGCTGAACTTGCAATTACGGAGAACCCAGCTTTCCAAGCTAGCGAGCTCGAGAATGCTGCAAAGAAACTCAACGAGGAAGTTGTCAAGATCGTCGAGAGACACATGCCCAAGTGGAGCAGCGGCAGCGGTGGGACCAAATCAAAGTCCAAGGCAAAGACTGAAAAGGGTAAGGCAAAGGCCAAAGCCGAAAAGAAGACAAAGAAAGATGCAACCGCGAGCTCGTACAAGACGCAGAGTGAGACAGTCACTCTCGAGGTATCCAAGGACATGCCGACGGACACTGCCAAATCGACGAGCACCAAGGATGAATTGTAGGAGCTTAGCGAAATATCTGAAAATTTCTGATGTATCATAGACATGCATTGGGCTGGCGTTTTAAATGATCAAACTTCAATCAAAACGATTTGAAAAATGTGCTCGTGCTTCCTTACCTCTGCTTTCCACCCAAATTCGCTCAAAGTACCAACGTGCTGCACTTGGAGAAAGAACTGGGAGCAAAGTCCTTCCCGTTAAGCATGGCTGAAATGTTGATTTAGGGTGTGACACAACAGAACCCCCGGATTTTGACACAGAAAGCGAACATTAGATCATGAGCACCACTAACGCAAAGAAAATCTATTGTACGTCACTTCCTTATTGCTATACTCGTGAACCTCATTTTTTCGTATCCTTGACAAACCAGGCGTTTGTCGAACAACGTGAAACATGGCCCAACTATCCAAAGCAGATGCCAAGAAAAAGCGAAACTTTTGCGGGCATTGCTCGATTGGGCTTTATGGCCGGTTTCTTACTCGAGGATGTGAAGGCTAACATAGTGGTGACGCAGGTAAGGATAGACTGATTATATAATTATCATGGGCGATAATTTTCATTAGAGATAGGATCTTCGGCACTCATAGCTCGCATTATTCAGGGCTATAAGGAAAGGAATGAGCAGGTAGCATTCCCAAATGAAGCTTCGTTAATCAATTGACATACATCGGAGTCGCCTCTATGCTCCAGCAATTGGTGAAATACCATTAAGCTAACTTTGCAATCGCTCAAGGATGTACGCACACTACTCACTGAACACATTCTTGTCTCCCCTGCATAGCTTGTTTGTTACATGACACTTGGCAAGAGAATCATCCGCGAGTCTCTCCCGCAGTCAAGAATGCAAATGTTTCATCTCAAATCAAGATGCAGTGGGAAAGGCTATGCATGAGCGATGTCTGCAGCATATATTATTTCGGACGGTCTCCTGTCCCAATGATACGTCATCGTCAACTATGCTGCACGGTTGAAGCTCCATATAACATGCAGTATTCTTGCATTGATGTGACCATCGTGTCGAGAAGCTAGGAGTCCAAGCGGAGGAAACAATGTGCTGAACCTCATAGAATGTGCGATATTGCGCAGTGTGAAAAACTTCCAATTGTGTTGCAGTGTTTTCCCTCCACAGATCCTTAGTCTTGGCGAAACCCTTCACCGAGTCGCACAAATTATGCTGGTGAGCAAGCAGACAGCCGAGAGGAAGAAATGCTTAGCATTTGAGGCAACGTGAAAGCTCTGGGGTCGAGCGTACTCAGCGGTACCAATTGATATGATCTCCTGCGGGTTCAATTTATGCTGACCAATTGCAGGTAGGAAGTCCTAAAGCATCATCCAGAGATCGTCCTTGGGACACATGATCTTAATATGATAAAATTCCTCGTCAAATTTTGAGACCATCTTGATGTCCTCAAACGTGGTTGTGATAACTCGGCGATTTTACCACTCGTGCGCGCTCTCAAGATCACTAGAACCACAAATTGGGTTTTAGGTCGGTTTGGCTCTTGTCTTTCAGAGACAGAGTTCGCCAGAAAGCTCAGAATTTCGACCCTTTTCCAAACATCACCAGTCCCGACCATAAAAATTTCTTCTGCTGGGTCCACCGCCAGTAGATGGTACGGGATCCCCTCGTCGCCATTCGCCAGCAGGCAGTCCGCTGCCGATACTACGACCACCTCTTCTTGAACCCATAGAGACCGACCAATAACCATTCTCTCGGGGCGGACCGTGTCTGCCCATTACGCCTCTTTGTGGTATCGCTATGTCTCCATTTGCCAGCGGAGGATAGAAAGCACAGTCGATATAATCGCCAATGACGAACTTCGCGTCAGCTAGTGTCTTGCTCTCGTCTGAGGCAACGTAAGATCCTCTCTGTACTGCCCCATCACCCACGGGTACACCAGGTCCACCAGCGCCCACAATCACGGATCCAAGTGGCTTCTTTTGATACGAACCATAGCCGTCACCTCGTGGCTGCGAACGCATGTCAGGGAAAACCAATTCAAAATCCAACCTTGTGCCAATAACTGGGTCAGGAAGGATTCTTTTTAGCCTCTCTGTAACTTCGTGTGCGAGCTCATCGAGGGTAGTCGTAAGCCAAGTGTATATCTCGATGTAAGGGGGGGTGGGTTCGATAGGATGGAAAGCGTCGACGCGATTGTGCCCGCCCTCCTTGTAGAAGAGCTTTACAAGGAATGGCGCGACCGCGTTACGGTCCATGGTAGCCTCCGGGCGATCTCAATGGGGGGGACTTTTTGTTTTTCTTACGTGATTGTCCTATCCGTTACGATCTGGTTGCCGCAATTATGTCGACCTCGCGTTCTCGTAGCTTCGTCGCGGCCTTGTGACTTTGCTATCTGTGGTTTGAGCGCGCTACACTTCTGAGTACTTATTCACCGAGCTGAATGGGAGTATCTTGATGTTTATAGTATAAGAGACCATGTCCCATCAAGTCAAAAATCAAAAGGTTCTGCTGAAGCCAAAGCACACTGGAGATGTTTCGACTTTTCACTTGCGCTGGCCTTGCAGCCTTGCGATGATGGGCGTGCGCGATTTTCGACCATCGGTCTTCCTGCACTGCACATGCTTCCGAGACTCTTGGAGCGTGACTTATCTCCTTCGTCTTGCTCATTGTTAATTGTTGCGCGGTGAACTTTGTGCCGCTTGCCTATCATGTCGTGCAACATACAATCATCGCCCCGCTGCTTCTTAAATCCATTTGAGAATAGATGAAAGCATCATCATGGAGCTTGTCACCCTTGCTTTCGCAGATTACGATCATCCAGATGCAAGTGGAAGTCCAGACAAAGACCAGCAGCATCCCACGAAGCGCCGTAAAATCAACCTTGCTTGTGAGCAGTGCAGGACGCGCAAGGCAAGATGCGACGGAACCAAGCCAGAATGCGGGAATTGCAAGCGACGGAAAGAACAGTGCGCGTATAAAGTAACTAAGGCGCAACATGACACAACACAAGATTACGTTGACTCGTTGCTTGCCAAGATTGCTGCGCTCGAAGATGAAAATGCGAAACTACGCGAGCAGAAGGCCACTAATGAACAGGATTTGTTGACGAAGCTGCTTGATCGAGTTTGTCAGCAATCTGTCGGTAGCTCTCCGCCTATGGTGCAAGTTTCAATGTCTGGTCGCGTACTTGTCAGCAAAAAGGGCAGTGACGTTGATGCTATGGGGGCTGCCTCAAGCTTTATGGTGAACCGTTCACCCAAAGGAAGCTATTTCGGAGACTCGTCGACCACTTCACTCATGGAACAGGTGCTTAAAGCAATCGGCGAAGGAGGAAGCAATGAGACGTCCGGCAGCACCTTTCGGGCATCATCCTCTCTGCCTGTTGGTATCGACAATGCTACTTTCGAAGCAGATTTTGCAGGTCCCGAGAACTTCGCACTATTTCCTCGTCCTGTGACTGACTTTCTTTTAAGTCGCTATTGGGACAAAGTGCACTCGTTGTATCCATTCATTCATAAGCCAACATTCATGCAAAGCTATGAGCGACTATGGCGAGGCAGTGCAAAGCCTGCGCCTGATAACCCGGCTTTGGGTCTGGGTGAATCCGGTTCTGCTGGGCCGCTCTCATTTACCTTTCATTGCGCCCTCAACGCAATGCTTATCCTTGGGCTGCAATTCACACAATTTCCTGCGGCAGAGAAGGACAGCCTGGTTTTTCAGTGTTTGCAAAAGTGCAAAAACCTGCTTAAGGTGGATCTATTCAACGAAGGCTCTCTAGCTGTTCTCCAGATGACCCTTTTACTTGCGCATTTCTTTCAATCCACCGCATCCCCGAATAAATGCTGGAACATCGTCGGCATATCATGTCGCGTCGCACAAAGTCTTGGGCTCCATGTTGATGGCATTCGTCCCTCACAGCTTCCACCCTTGGAGCGAGAGCTTAGGATAAGAGCTTGGTATTCTTGCGTAATATTTGACATGATCATTGCTATGGCTCTTGGTCGCCCTGTCATGCTAAGACGGCGTCATTCTGTTCCGCTACCTGAACCTACTGAAGACGAATACCTTCTGCGTGGGGTGCCCCAACCAGAACATCATGTGTCTGATCTGCTGTTTTACCGCGAATCACTTAAACTCTTCGTTGTTATGCGAGAATTTCTCGCGGAGATGTACAAAGATGGCTATGGTCAGTTGAACCATATTGCAAAGAAGTTAGATAAAACAGCAGAGCTGGACGGTGAAATTTCGAGATTGCAGACCCAGTTACCAGATGTTTTAAATTGGGAAAAGCCGATTCACGAGGATATACGCGGGAACAGATCAGTGCTTGAACAACAGCGCCATGTACTTCATTTGCGATTTTCAGCTGCACGCATGGGTCTTCATCGGCCTCTATTTATTGATTATTGCAGAACAAAATCCGTGCAACAACCATCTGAATTATCGACGCGATTTTCAAAATGCGCCGCCGTTGTATGCATTCATTCATCTATTACACTTGTAGAGGTTGTCGATCGGTACGCAGGAACGGAAGCTACTTGTGAATGGTGGTACAACGTGTTTTTCATACGCATGGCGGCGGCAATTCTCATGATTGCAAAGATCCAACCCGAGCTTGTTCTTGAGGTTGGACTATCAAGACTCGAGCAATCATGGCAGCTGTGTCTTCATGTGTTGAAAACCAAGCTGCCCAGCAATGACCTGGTGCGAAATTGCATCGACGGTCTGGAAAGCATGTATGATCAGGTAGATAGGTATGTTAAGATGCGAGATGCCAGAGTGACCAGCGCAGATGGGCTGGCAGTATTTTCAAGTGAGACTGATCCCATTAATGCCGCATTTATAAATGAAAGCGCTGGAAATCCCTTTATTGACGGAGGTTTCTTCAATACAAGCACGGATGAATGGGGATTTGCTATAGACGACTATGCTGGCACGCTTCTTTAGGTCTAATATGATCAAAACTTGCAATATTTTGGTCTATAGTATAATATCTATACTTAGAGCATATATTTATTGGATTTAAGTGCTCTTTGCAACTGGCCATTTTACAGTTACAATATGCTTAGGTTATAATAATAAATTAAATACATCTATATCATATCAGCTTATTGTTACGAAGTAACACGTGAGGAATCATGTGAAGTGATTATTTTGATTATTTTAAGTAAAATAAGCGCTTCTCCTAATCACCTTAAGGGATGCTAATTTTATAATTAGTATAGGACTAGGAAGCATACAAACACTTATAATCTATAAAAGGATATACTTTTCCTTAACTTCACTCTCTGTAGTTAAACTATGTAGTATATCTAGTTTATTAGTTCTTAAATCTATTCCTATCTATTAAAGTATACCTATCCTACCTATCAAATTAGGTTGGCCAAGAAGCAGTTCCAGTCCTGCTCGATGCTGTACTGGAAGTATTCAGTTGTTATAAGAAAGCCTTTGCTTTAATCATCTAGATGTAATCTGTCAGTATAGAAAGGTAAAAAGAATTAAAAAAAAGCCTTACCAAAAGTATTGATCCCTAACGGCTAACCGCTAGAGCTAACCGGTTAGGGTTAGGGTTAGGGTTAGGGTTAGGGTTAGGGTTAGGGTTAGGGTTAGGGTTAGGGTTAGGGTTAGGGTTAGGGTTAGGGTTAGGGTTAGGGTTA